>NW_021633866.1:0-109663 GCF_004799145.2 Neltuma alba
GGGAAATGCATCCTCATCACATATCACCCTTTCTAACTTGTTAAAATCCATCACTGAGTCTGGCAATTCTCGTATTGGCAACCCGTCATGTAAAGCTTTGTCAGATCTGCATCTTACCAATCTTGTCTGGTAATTTTCTAAGGGTTCGGCAGTATGAGATGTCCAGAATGGTTAGGCTTTGGAGCTCTGAGATTGATTCTGGCATTTCTTCAAAATTCGCACAGTTATTAATCCTAAGTAATTCCAAATTCCCAAGTTTCCCAATCTCTTCATGTAGCCTGATAAACTTGTTGCAACCACTTATGGTGAGGTTCTTCATGATGACGATATTGCAGAGCCCAGTAGGCAGCTTCACCAAATCTTCACAATACTCGATGCTCAAGTCTTCCAGTTTTGGCATTGCTTCTGACAAGTCAATGGAACTGTTCTCAAAAGCCTCCTTCACATCACACATGTAAAGTGATAGCTTGTGCACATTCTTCAGATCACACAGGGAGGGAATTGAAACTTGCTGCAGTCTGATTCTTTTAAGGCTCAGTAAGGAACCAAGCGGCTCCAGGCTTCTTAGGTCAGTTTTGCAACGTTTATAATTGGTGACTATAAGAACTTTCAGGTTTTCCATTTCGTTTATGAATTCTGGTAAAGTGTATTCTGCAGTCTTAAGATTTAAGATCAGAACCACAGTACCGGCTGCTTGAATGTTGCACCAATCTGGAGTCATGTTTTGATCTGCATCAAATTTGGAAGATGATGAGCGCTCTCTTCTTGCTTATTTTAACTTGTAACTGAGTAAATTTGCATGAGAACCAAAAAAAATAAAAAAGGGGGAACCTGTTGATATTGACAGGATAGTAGGAGCAACTACACGCTGTTGTTGCTCGGGCCACCATTCTGGAGGATTAGTCTGATTCCCAAACATATCAATGATCAGCCTCTCTCTGCTCTCCAATGGTCCCTGTTTGCTCATATGGATGGCTAGCTCTCTGAAAAGATCATGCTGCTCAAGGAAGTAGTTATTGTAATAATCGTCCAGGTCTTCCCTTCCAACCATCCTGCTCAAACCAGAACGTAACAAGAGATTTAACAAGTCTAGAAAAGAGAATAATGCAGAGTAGGCGTACTTGTACCTTCTAACTTTGATATCAGCAGCCAAATTCATGGCTATTAATTCTTGGGTGATGGCCATTGCAGGCAAGCTTGCTGGTTCATTGAGGTGATGCAGTTCACTCCACATGTCTATGAGTACAGTAATGGGGATTTTTTCATCTTCAGGGAATAACCCAAGGTCCATGAAGTATTCCCTGTGGGATTCATCCACTGAATCCTGGAGACGAGCAAGCAAATCTTGATGGGAATCAAGTATAGAGTGACCTTGCGACCATTTTGACTGCACCTGTCGAAGTGCCTGAACAGTACCCTTCCCTCGCAGTTCATGACCAACGGATTTAATAGCCAAAGGCAAACCCTTGCATCGTTCAAGTACCTGCATTTGAGTGATCAGCCAAATTCCATTTGAGACTTCTTGGATCCCCTTTTGTCAAAAATACGTTCGGCTGTTGTGAAGAGGCATTTGCTCTGCTTAGTGGGCCGTATTTAGGAATTTTGGGGCCTTAAAGCAAAATCCGTCACTTGCTTCAACACATGCATTTTTCACTTTTGTATTTTATAAATAGGTTAATATTATTTTTAGTTTCTAAAATTTGGCCTCATTTTTATTTTTATTCCTGAAATTTAGCTTCATTACAGTTTTGTCCTAACTTCAGGGACTAAAAACATTATTTCAGGGATCACAAATCTACAGGAGAACCAAAATAAAGTAAAATGTCATAAATTAAAATCACTGATTTTAAATTTTAGGGAACAAAACGAAAATAAGATTAAATTTCAGATACTAAAATCACTAATTTTAAATTTGAAGGATTAGAATCAAAACGAGCTCAAATTTTAAGTAATAAAAGTGGTATTAACCCTTTATAAATTAAATAAAATTTCAGTGTTTCTTTATTATTACTATTACTATTATTATTATTATTATGAATCATGTATTTTTGCATCGTTTTTCAGGGTCGATCATGAACAAAATTGCATCATAATATATTATTTTATTATGTGTAATTACAACTTGCAAAATCTACAACACTTGCATAACAGACATCTGACGTCTATTATAAATTAAAAGCTAAAATATATTTTTAGTCTTTTAATTTTACATAAAATTTTATTTTGGTTTTTTAACTTTAAAAAGTAAATTTTTGGTCACCTAATCCTAAAGTTGTTAAAATGATGATATTGAGTTCTTGAATGCTAATAAAATATTACTAAATATTAACATATTAAGTTTAATATTCAAACAACCATAATGTTAAAAAAGAATTATCATTTAAGCTAATAATTTTGGGATTAAAGGACTAAAAGTACACCTTTTAAAGTTAAGGAACCAAACTGAAACTTTACATAAAATTAAAGGACTAAATATATACTTTAACCTAAATTGAAACTTCTTTGTTGGGTTGACGGACGTGATCATGAAATTGCATCGTGGCGTGCCTCTTAACTCCTAGCAAAACACTTCATGAATACTTTTGCCGTTCAACCTTACCTTATTTGCGAGGTAGGTAGACTTCTTTTTTTTTTTTTTTTTACACTCATCGTATCTTATAAGTGACGTACTATTAACATGTTTAGAATATGTTATACGTAATTTTTTAATCGTGATTTACGGAATACAAAGTAAATATGTAAAAAAAAGTTGTCTCAGTTTACACAAAAAGTGCTTATATATAAGTGATTTCAATCGTGATGACAAATAGAGTTTATATCTGGCTCTTAATGTAAAAATTAATTTAATTTTTAATTTAATTTTAAATATAAGACTTAATCATTCATATTTATTCATTTTAAAATAATTCCTATGATAGTTGTATATGTTAAAAATTTTATCAAATGATAATTTTAATCAATACACATGATTAACAAATATATCTATAACCATTTATTACAAATAATTAAGTTAATTTTTTAATCTATTTTAATTAGTCAATTAATTTTTATATCATCACAGGCAATATATAGAAAATTAGGAAGAATATAAATGTCACCTCGAGGAGAATTTGACGTGTGTCTGGGTCAAGGTCGATGTCACTCGATGGAAGGAAGTGACGGAGCAGTTTTTCTGCATCTTCGTCGCTGAGTAGTTTCATGAGGCATCGGCTTCCAGCTGCTTTCATTTCAGTTCTTGAAGTCACCAGAATTCTCGAATCTTTGTGTTTCAGACTTATCATTTCAACAATATTTTCTGTGCGAGGCCACACGTCGTCCAATACCAACAGCACTGGATTTTCGCCATATTTAGCCAGCCCATGATCCCGCAACTTCTGGATTGCTTCATCCACTTCAATCTGTGAACCCAGCGTCTCAAAGAAGATATTTTTCTTGAATTTACCTGCCAAACCAGACAACAAGACGACAACTACAGAACATGATGATTGTGATCAATAGTACAAACATGGGAGACTACCTTGGACTTGAGGATCACGACAGAGCTTTTGAGCCATTGTGGTCTTCCCGGATCCCGGCATACCATACAAGTTTATTACTTGCTCTTTACCAGTAAGCAGGTTCTTCTTCAACTCTTGCATAGAATCTCCATCCAATCCCACTGTAAATTTCGGGAATCTCTCATCAAGAGGATCCGCGAATTTATGTGCGTAGTTGGTCGGGGGTGCGAGGCTAGGAGGACCTTTGGAACTCAGCACAGAGAGGATTTCCGTGAGAAGATGAAAGATGTGAATTTGTGTCTGAACAGAGGCGAACCTTTCTAAGTTGGCCCCTTCTTTTTGAAGTTTCTGCTGATACCATGGCGCAAGCACGCAATTCCACCAATGGATTTTGAGCTTTCCAATGGCCTCTGTGTTTTTTGCCAATAGCTTCTTCAGTTCCTGGACATGTTTGAGTCCAATTGGGAGATCAAGCCGCTTCAAGGAATCCTCGATCCCTTCAACCACTGGACTCAAATCTGTGACGGTTGCCTCCAGACTTTCGCGAGTGCTATTGTATTCTAGGCCTCTTGTCACTATAGCCACACCATCTTTCGCTAAATCCCAAGCAAGCGAAACATAGTCTGCCATTAGTGACGAGCTCTGTTTCTGCAAGTTTCAGTCTTGATTTACCAGTGAATGGGAGTCTTTGCAAGGTTTGAGTTAATAAAAAACGAAGACGACATAGTCTTGGAGTAGACCCGGCAAAGTCAATTACTTGGTGTGTGCGTGATAATAGAGCCCGAAAATTCCACGAAATCACACTCTTGTTTCTAATTTTCCATGACCATTGAACGAAGAAACGTCAAAAAGGAAATTTTTTTTTAATTTTATCGGTTTTTATGGTTTCCTTTCATATGTATTAATTTATATACTCACAGTGGATTAATTTATAAGAGATATGGCGGTAATGATTAATAATGTGACTCTCATTGGTAATGGATTGGGATTGATTTTTGTACATGGAACTAAATAAAATTAAAATTAATCATATTAAAATTATATATGTAAGAAAATGATTACGTGCAAAATAATTTTTTATTTTTTATTTTAATAATAAACAGATATTATTTCAGTATCTCACTTTTGAAAAAAATATTTTGTATTTTGCGAAAACTTAAAAGAAAAATTATCATCTTTGAGAGGTTGGGTTCATAGATTCAGGTCGACGAAGCAATGAACATGTTGCAGGATCAGCTTTCACTTATTTTATGGACCTTGGGTTATTTCCTGAAGATCAAAGAATCCCCATTGCTGCATTGTAGACATGTGGATTGAACTGTTTGACCCAGATGAACCAGGAAGCTTATCTGCAATGCTCACCATCCGAGAATTAATAGCCATGAATTTGGCTGCCGGCATCAAAGTTAGAAGGTAGGAGTACATGACTGTGCATTCTTTTTCATGATCAAACAAAAACCATTAGAGAGCAGAAGGAGACTAATCATTGACATGTTTGGGAATTAGAATCATCCTCCGAAATGGTGGCCCAAGCAACAACAAAGCCTAACTGCTCCTCCTATCCTGTCAACCACAAACCTGAAAGTTCTTATAGTCACCAATTATGGTGGCTGTAAAACTGACTTAAGAAACCTGAAGCTACTTTCCTTATTAAGCCTTAAAAGAATCAGATTGCAGCAAGTTTCAATTCCCTCCTTGTGTGATCTGAAGAATGTGCACAAGCTATCACTTTACATGTGTGATGTGGAGGAGGCTTTTGAGAACAGTTCCATTGACTTCTCAGAAGCAATGCCAAAGCTGGAAGATTTGAGCATCGAGTATTGTGAAGATGTGATGAAGCTGCCTACTGGGCTCTGCAATATCGTCACCATGAAGAACCTCACCGTAAGTAGTTGCAACAAGTTTATCAGACTGCCCGAAGGAAACGGGAAGCTTGAGAATTTGGAATTACTGAGGATTATTTACTGAGTTGATTTTGAAGAAATGCCAGAATTAATCACAAAGCTGAAGAATCTAAACCTTAAAAAGTTACCAGACAAGATTGGTGAGCTGCAGAAGCAGAATCTAACGAAGCCTTACATGACAGGTTACCCAATATGAGAATTGCCAGAATCAGTGATGGATTTTAACAAGTTAGAGAATGTGATATGCGATGACTATGCATTTCCCTTATGGGAAGTCATCATTACTTGCGTTTCCAGACTGAACATCAAGATGGCCGACATCGATGTTAGCTTAAATTGGCTTTCATGAACTTGGCTTCCAAGGTTTCTTCATTTGAATAGACAAAAACCTCTCAGGTTGGTCTGGATGTTTGTTTAGCTTTCTTAGTTGTCTTTTGACTAATTGACTTGTGCAGCCAATTTGTACTTTTGTAGCACAGGTGTGTTGTTGTTGAAAACTACGAGAGATACAATCTTTTTTTTTTTTTATGTTTACTTATAATCAATAATTTTTGAAGATTCAAGCTCTAAAGTGAAAGATGATGCAGAAGAAATTCAGAAACTTATGAGAGATGAATAATGGTGTGATCATTAGGTAATGATTCCCAATGGAAAATTTGGAGGTTCCATTTCAAAAGCAATGGTTGCAACTTAATTTCAATTTCAAGCTTAAATAATTTTAGAATATATTAATTATATTGAAAATAGAAGTATTAAATTGAACAGGTATTAATACAAATACAACTGACCCCTCTTCCCCTTTCCCTCGTTGTTCTTTTTGTTTTCTTTTTTTGACATTGTTCTGTACTTTAATCAAGTATCAACATAAGTTTCCATATTATAAATTATTAAATTAATTTTATAACGAAGATATAAAATTAGTAGCAAGTTAGAAGATTTATAAGTCATACAGGGTCTTATTTAAACTCTACAATATTCAACATCCACATCTAGTTTTAGAGAATTCAAATGCTTTTTTTATTCCCTCTTCTAAAAATTCTCAATATAATGAAACAAACTAGCTAAAGGCAAAAAGATATTAAAAGGTCCAGTTAATTCTGACCAAGGATTTTCAATTGTTTTTTTTTTTGGGAGGGGAATACAAAGATGCATTATTTGAATGACCTTTTGGAATCTTCCGTGCTTTTTCCTGTATTATTGGGACGAAGCTGAGTCTACAAAAGTATTTGTCAAGTGTGTTGACAAACTGGACAATAATGTTATCAGAATTCATAAGCAAATAGCTTAAATAAAATAATTTATAATTAATACTTGGAGTAGTAGGAGGTTGAACCCATAAAAACATGAGTCTATAATTGTTGAAAATTGAACGTCTAAACTAAGTCTTGTGTGTGTGACCCTTAATGTCTGGGGAAAAAAAAAGTCTTGAATATTTAAATTTGGGTTAATATTCATTTAGTATCCTGAATGTCTTTCCAAATAGCTCTAGCATCTTTTATATTTTGTCGTATTCTTGAAAAAAATTTTCAGATGTATCTAAGATTTAAATTACTACCTCCGGTTTTAATTATAAGATTTTGCTTGTAAATTATAAACAAAATCTTATAATTAGGATTGTAGGCAGTATTTTGCTATTCTTCATCAGGCATCCTGAAAATTTTATTCAGGTGTGTCAAAGGCCGTAATACTTTGAGATAAAATTACACCACAAAATATGTTAGAATATTATATGTATCTACTCCTCCGGTCCTTAATATAGGACCCAATTGTTGAGTTGATTTTGGTCCTAAATATAAGACCCATTTATCATATTTATCAATTTTCTCTAAATTACCCCTATGGATACTCTATCAACCATAATCAAGTAGAAGATAGAGAGGAGTATTAAGAAAAATGATTATGATATTTTAGGAAAAACATGTCACAATTTTTATAATTAACTAACTTACCTAACTTCCTTAATCTAATCAAATTAGTTAAATGGGTCCTATATTAAGGACCAGAGGAGTATTAATTTCTTTTATATAGTTTTCCTTCATTGTCTTTGAAACTATCTGCTGAAAGGGGAAAATCTTCGTGGAACTCCTTTTGCAGTAATATATTAAAATAAAATTGCAATGCAGTGCCGGTGAATAAATACACGGACACACACGATCCAGTCTATCACCATGGTGGGTTTTTCAAAATAACTTTGACTTTGTGGTCTCTCTCTAAATTCTTTTTGGTTGTTTGGCTGTTTTCTTGCCGGAGAAGCATAGACTGGAGCATTTGTGGGGAAATAACTTGGAACGTTCACGGCATCTTCGAGCTCTATTGAGGACCTTATCCCCATCATTTCCACTCTTTGATCTTCGCTGTGGTTATTACTGTGTTTACACGCCACTGTTTAAAAATCAAGACTGCTTCATTAAAATTTCAATTTGAGAATTTTGGTGTTCGGGTTTTTCTGGTGCTGAAACCGAGCTAGTTACCAATGGCGGATCCTTCGATCATCCTGGAGTTGGTAGAGAAGCTTTCAAATATTGCAGGAAGAGGTCTGGAGTACAGAAGTACTCGCCAAATTCTGGAGTCGACCACCAGGGATTTGGGTCCTTTGGTTGAACAGATTGGACAATACGCTCAGGAGAATGATCTTCAAACTGAAGAAATTGAGAAGCTGAAAAAGATAATAGAAGCCAACCAGGAGGTTCTTGAAAAGTGCAAAATCCGTCCGCGGAATTTCTGGCTTGCCCCATACTTTCAAAGAAAGCTCGATGAAAAGTATCAGTCCCTTCTAAGGTATTGCTCAGTTCAGATGCAAACGCAGATAGCAAGGGATTTGAAGAGAGCCCTGTCCAAGCTGAGTTCTGATGATAATAGCCCTGGGAACCAAAGCACTTCATCTCAAGCGTCTAAAAGAATCAGAACACGGACTTTCAAGGGTAATGAAAGATTCCCAGAATTTACAGTGGGTTTGGATGGTCCATTCATGAAGGAGTTGAAGTCTAAACTGCTTCATGGGGACGAGCAGGTCTTGAATTTGCATGGCCTAGCAGGATCCGGGAAGACCACTTTGGCTAAAATACTCTGTCATGATCCCCAAGTCAAAGGTAACCCTCCTTAGTAGCCAATTTTCGTATTTTTCCTTTTCTTATGTGCTATCATTCCTAGTGTCTAGATCAAATTTATCATCGATCGTCTTCTCAATTTTATGCATTGACTTGCCAAGAATATGTACTTTGTGTTAAGTTATGAAAAGGATCGAGTCATTCACCTAAAATACCTGCAGGGACAAATAACATACTCAGTCTTTATGGGGTATCATCCAGTATTATATTTATTAGAATATCATTCATTTACTTCTTTGGTTTGACTAGATAAGTTCAAGGATATCTTCTTTGAGACCCTGGGCTCACAATTTCGAGGCAATGAAGCGATCGATGAACTGCAAGATCGGCTGCCTGAGTTCGGGGGAAATCCAGTGTTGTTGGTTCTGGATGATGTTTGGCCCGCCTCAAAAAATGTTGTTGAAGAGTTTAGGGTCCAAATATCAGCAGGCTCTAAAATTTTCGTGACTTCAAGAGTCCCAATTATCACACTCGGACGATACCCCATGGAACAACTTTCTGAAGATGATGCAGTGGCTCTTTTCCTTCACTTTATTCAACCAAGCGACATTGATTTTGATGACAACGAAATACGAAAAATTGTCCTGCAGGTGACACATATAGTATATTCATTTATTTTTCTCCCAATGATTTCTGTGAGATGTGATAAGACATGATGAGTCAAAACTCTGTTGCTTCCTCTCATATTACAGGCTAGTTAATTAACTACAACACTGGCACTTTAGATAATGCATGTGAAATGGAAAACTAAAAATGATGGCAGTATTCTGTGGAGAGCATATTCTGGCACATAAAGGAATCAAGGTCATAAGTCATAACCTTAATTAGAGTCACTGATTTTATTTGGTTGACTGAAATGCAGATAGTGAAAGGTTGTAAGCGTCTGCCACTTGCTCTTGAATTCATTGGTCGCGAACTACAAGATAAGGGTATTGAGGAGTTGCAAAAAGTACAGTTAGAATGGTCACGTGGCCAGTCTATCCTTGATTCGAATTCAGAGTTGCTTGCCCATCTCCAAAATTCCCTGAATCTGCTAGTAGATGAGTCCATCAGGGAATGCTTCATGGACCTTGGATTGTTTCCTGAAGATCAAAAGATACCTGTTTCTGCTTTGATTGACATCTGGACAGAACTTTATAACCTTGATGAACTTGGCATATGTGCAATGACCATCATCCGCAAATTGATGGACCTGAATCTGGCTGCTGGCATCAAAGTTAGAAGGTATATATGCATGTACTGCATATTGGAATTTTGAGATATAGGCATATATGAGGTTTGAATCTGATATGATTTCCCTTAACATGATATACCTTCAATTCTTTCTCTAATTAATCAATGTGTGGCTCTTTTTAATGTATTCTCTAATATCCTTTCTGCTACTTTATTCTTCTTCTTTGCCTAGGCTTTTGCTTCTTTTGAGTTTCAAAGGCCTCAGGTTCACAATTATTTCTGATATATTCTCTAATAATGCATTCTTCCATCATAGTCCGCTTTGGCTGTAAGTTGGGGACAAATTCATGCATAGGTTTTTAATCTTCTTACATTTGGGTTTTCATTCCTGTTTTCTGCAGGATAGTCAGGATCAGGAGGGTTGAAGACAATTACTACAATAACCACTTCCTCGTGCAGCATGATCTTTTCAGAGAGTTGGCCATACATATAAGCAACCAAGAACTATTTGAGAATAGGAAAAGACTGATCATTGACATGAATGGGAATGATCATCCACAATGGTGGCCTCAGCAGAACCAGCAGGAAGGCATCACTGCTCACGCCCTGTCCTATTTTACCAAATGGTTTAAGGATCCGAATCAGAAATGCGTATCTGCTCGTATACTGTCTATATCAACAGGTTTGCTTATCTCTTTTGATATTGAATCAATGCACATCACTAAACTAAGAAGATAACATCCATCCTTTTTCACATTTGATGCAGACCAAGACATCAATCCCGATTGGTGCAACGTTCAAGCAGATGATGCTATTGTTCTGGTTTTGAATCTGAGAACTACAAAATACACTTTACCTGAATTCATTAAGCAAATGAGAAATCTGAGAGTTCTTATAGTGACAAATTATGGCTTCCGTCCCTCTGAGTTAAAAAACCTTGAGCTTCTCGAGTTTCTAAGGAAACTCAAAAGAATCAGATTGGAGGGGGTTTCAGTTCCTCCCCTTTGCAGATTGAAGAACGTGTGCAAGTTATCGCTTTATATGTGTGAAGTGAAAAAGGCTTTTGAAACCAGTTCCATTGAATTCTCAAAGGCAATGCCTGGTCTGGTGGAATTGAACATTGATTACTGCAAAGATTTGGCGAAGTTGCCATCTGGGCTCTGTGACACTACCACCCTGAGGAAGCTCAGCATCAGTCATTGCAATGAGTTTAATGAACTTCCACAAGAAATTGGGAAGCTTGAGAAGTTGGAATTACTAAGGATTAGTTATTGTCCTGATATTAAAGATATGCCAGAGTCGATCACAAAGCTGAAGAATCTAAGCTTTCTAGACATCACTTACTGTGGAAGCCTTAGGAAATTACCAGACAAGATTGGTGAGCTAAGGAGTCTGAGAAAGTTTTATATGCCGAGCTGCGCAATAATGGAATTGCCAGACTCAATCAAGGATATGGACAATCTCCAGAGTGTGATATGCGATGAGTACACATATCCTTTTTGGGAAGTCATCAAATATATCCACTCTGGACTAAACATAAAGATAGCCAAAACCATGGACACTGTCTTGGATTGGCTTCTTGATTTGAGCTCCAGGGGCTTGTTCCATTAAGTTGCTCATCTTGTTATGAATCATGTCAAAACAATGTTGTTCATCCTTCTCTGTCTCTCTTGTTTTGTCTTCTGACTTTGTAATGGGACTAAATCACACTCCTTCAATTGGACAAAGTATAAACATAAGATCAGATCAGACACACAACATGAAGCAGATGTTTAAGAATTTCATTTTAGTAAAAATTAATACTCCTCTTATCCTAAATATAAAATCTTTATACACATTACAAAAAAAGTCTCATATTTAGAACCGGAGGAGTAATATATTCTCCCCTTTTTATCAATTTTTTATTATAATAATGCAATAAAAATTGTATAACTTTTAAAATAGTTGTAGTTGTTACAATTTAATCTTTAATGTCACATGATGAAGTTATTAAACGTCCTAAATATTTCATTGTTTTGAAGGAAAGAACCACATATATAGTAAAAATATTTTTTTAAAATTAAATCTAAATCTATTAACTGTTAATATAATTTATTCTTAAAAAAGCAGAAGACCACAATTTAAAAATATAAACCAAAATTAGACAAGACAAATATAAGTAAGACCATATTTCTTTGCACATTTTCTTTCATATTTATTATAAGGGAATATTTAAAAGTAAAAGTATATTTTTAACATATGTATTAATTTTAATTAACTTTAACTAATTATTTATTATTTATAAATTAGTTATTTAAAATTTATAACGATGAATGGAGGAAGAAATAGAGAGGCGCGAAGGGATCGGGGCCAATAATTGAAGTGGGAAGGAGGGTGGAGTTGGAGTTGCACCGACACAAACGGATGAGCATGGACTTACGAAAAGTCCTATAATAATTAAATACTGAAATAAAATATTTTTAAAGGAAAAAACACGGAATTTAAAGCCCGCATCCAGAAGGTCGTGCCACGGCTTCCCCACTCCAATGAACATCGTGAAATGAGCTTCTACTGACTCCCTCACTTCTCTATCCACGTGGATGTTCTCCCCATCAATCACGTGGACCCCACCCCCAGTTAATCCCACCTTAATCACACTCACCCGCCCTGCATCCACTTTTCTCGTCATTATCTCCTCCTCCATTCTTCCTACTTCTTTCCAACCTTCACTGTCATTCTAGCCTCTTTCCCTTTTTATTAGTGTTAGATTATTCTTTCGAATGAGATGATGGGTAAATATGCCGAAACAATCATCATTTATAAATATTTCAAAAATTGAAGTAAATACTTCCAAAATTTTTCCCCAGTAAAAAAAATATTAATCATGTGTAATTAAGTCTAGAAATTACATTTACCTTAAATTTAAATATTATGGATAGTTCGAATGATGATTACATTATGAAGAAACCCATGTGTTGGGATGCTCTTCATTATTTATTAATACTCTAACTATTTTTAATATAAGACTTATTTTACAGTATAATTTAAATTAGACATAGGAGGAATTATATATGTCTTTTAAGGAAGAGAAGACAATTATTGTAGTTGGGAGGGTCTTAAGACAGCGAAACACCAGCTTATTGTACAGGATAGGACGCCATTCTTCTACGCCATTATCATTTCAAAGTTCACACCCATTTGCCCAGGCACATGGCACCCTCAGAAGGCCCCAAAAAACGGAGGAAGGACGCTTCTCCTTTAAAGGTTTTTTTTTTTATGTGTTTATTAAACAAAATAGCTTATTTTCGGATTGACTCTTATTTTGTCCAAGTCTCTGACTGATTTCCTTGTAAATTTCCCCTTAGAAATATTATGTGATCGTTAGTCTGTCAAATCAGGGCACTTTGCCCGCCAGAGGAATCAATCCTCATCCCCTCCAACACTTTGTCAAAGAAAATATTACTCTTGTCCTTATTATAACTTACTTGTAAGAAAAATTTTGTTTACCTTAAACACAGGTTACTTATAAAATATTTCATAATTACTTTTTACTTTTTGTTCAAAAAATATAAGAATAATTTGTCAGCGTAAACACAAAAAACATTTTAAAAAAAGTAAATTTAAAATTTTTTATTAATTTAATATACTTCGTGAAAATAAGTTATAAGTGATGAAGTTGTAACGTATATATTCGACATCTTATTCTCATACAAATTACTCTATGCATTTATCCTTTTTACTTAAAACAAATCATTCTTTCTTCTTTTTTTTTATTTGGCTCAAAACAACTCAGTTGCCATAATTTTGAATCGATAATGAACAGAAAGCTCAACAACTAAGCATGATATTTAAAATTCAAAAAAAAAAAAAGGAGCTTTCTTCTATATGATTTTCCCAAATAAAAATTTATTCCTAGCCCTGAATGATGGATTTTAACATTGAAGATGAAGATGGATGGTTTGAAAATAATATAAATGGGACAGATCAAATAGGGATTATTTTAAACAAGCATAATTTAGATATTAGGACAAAAGAATTGATCCTATGGAGTGGACAAAAGCTCAAGACATAAAATACATTACAACTGTGTCCTCCTACACTTCAGCAATCTCGGTTGAATTTACAAACATTAAGATTTAAGTATCACCAAACTTTTCCAGCAAATAAAATAAAATTAAAAACCATGACTTCAATTGGGGAAAAAAAATAAGAAAAAGAAAATAAAAGTAATGATAATCATAGCATGACACACCTCTGAGCAACTTCTGTGTGCTGTTCTTCTTCATCTTCATCCAACAGTCCATTTCCAGATCTTGAATCTAACATCGACCTTGCACTTGGCGTTTGAAGTTGACGCCGTCACCGGCTTCTTGCCGGACGGAGGAGTGACCTTGATCCCGTCACAGGATACTCTGATCCCGACTTTGGGCGTCTTCAAACTCCCCATCTTCGCCGTCACCTTCGTCTTCAAATTTACCTCTAATGGCAATCCACCCTTGCTCTTCATGCTCGACTTCAATTCCCAGCACTCTCGCCGTCCACCGTCTGCTTGCTGCTCGAAACCGTAGCCTTCAACATCGTGGTGTTCTTCTTCCCGTGTTCGAAAGCGGGGATCGTGCCGTCGCCGATATCGACGCCGTCAGAGAGAATCGAAATCGAGGTGGGCTCGTAGTTGAAGACGATGTTCTTGTTAGGGTTTCGCGCGGTAACGCTGATGTCGAATTTAGAGTCTACCGTTGAAGACGAGGAAGTGAGGTTAAGGTAGGCGAGTTTCAGGGAAGTGACAGTGAAGGTAGGCCTGTGTGGGCGGTAGATTAGGTAGAAAATAACTCCGGCGACGCCGATGATGAGGAGGAGGATGAGGATGATGAGGAGAAACCAGTATAAGAATCTGCAGCAGCATCTGCGATGGCTACGGCGGTGGTGAGGTTGGGGACGGTAGGTAGGTCTGGTGGCGCCGTAGAGTTGAGCTTTGGTAGCAGGAAATGAAGGATTAGCGGCACCACCGTTGGTAGTGGCGGTGCCGTTAGCCGTAGGCTTGGCGGAAGGATAGATCCTCTCTGCCATGGAACCAGTGTAGAAGGAAGAAGAAGAAAAGGAGAGAGAGAGAGGAATGAAGTGGAGAAGAGAATTAAAGACTAAAGAGAAAGGTACCTGTTATCCTTCTAAATTATGAGAGAGATGGAGATTAAAAGGTCTATAAGTGAAGAAAAAGGTCATTGCGTTTGTGTTTATTATTATTATATTTTATTATTAGCAAATAATAATATCAAATTATTATAATGAAATTACATTAAATCTCGAGTCTTCAACGTTATTTTAGTGTACCATTCAGAGAAACGGCTATTTTTTATGGTGACACGTCTTTGTTAATATGACACGTCTTTGTTGAAAAATAACAACAATTTATTCGGTATTTCTTGTTATGTATAACGAAAAGTTGCTTTGTTAATATCAAATTTAGACTTGTCATTTTCCAGTAAAGACGTGTTTTTTTCAAATAAATTATGGTCATTTTTAATTAACGTAGATGCTATTTCTTGTTATGTATAAGGAAAAGTTGTCTTGTTAATATCAATTTTAGACTTGTCATTTTATAGTAAAGACGTGTCATTTTTAAATAAATTATGATCATTTTTAATTAATGCACATGCTGCTATGTTATGTATAAGGAAAAGTTGCTTTGTTAATATCAAATTTAGACTTGTTATTTCTCAATTAAGACTTGTCATCCTCAGATAAATTGTTGTCACGAGCTGGAGTCACAGTAAAAGAGTTAACTTATATTTTTGTTTGCATTATAAGGTTAAGAAATCTTTGATGGTCCAATGGCCATCCTTTTGTTAGTCCAAGTGGGCAAGAGGTTGTGGGATCAAATCCCACCCCCGCCACTTTGAACCAATATTATCCTATTCCCAAAAAAAAAAATCTTGTCACAAAAATCCTTCACCGGCAGCCACCACACCGGTGGCCGGAGGCGGTCGGCGGCCGCCGGAGGCCAGTCGCCGGCGGTGGTCGCCGGCCGCCGGCGGTGGTCGCCGGCCGCCGGCCACCGGTGAGGGGCTGGGTTTTTTTTTTTAAAAAAAAAGAACAAAGGGCATTTTTGTCATTTCACTGAATTTCAAAATTCCAATTTGGGAAGGACTTCCCTATGGGTAATTACATTTCCTTAGCTTCCCAAATTGACATTTCACATTTTGGAGCTTCTTTATCTGTCATTTTCCCAAAATATAAATGATACCGTTCATTATTATAAATAAAACTTTATATTTAATTTAAAATAATATGTTTTTTAATGAGTTTATGGTACAGTTTTAATTTAAAAAGAAAAAGACAAAAGAAAAGCGGAGGAAGAAAAAGGAGAATAGTGAGGTAGGACGGATGGGAACGTTCCAACGAGAGACAAAAGCTGTGTCCAGCTCGTAGTGAGCGCGTGCGGAATCTATACCAACCTCTGCGTCTCATTTATTATTTATTTATTTATTTATTTTACTTTTGGTCAATTTGGATCATTTTCTATTTTTTTTAGAAAAAAACAAAATGATATCCGATGCTCCTCCCGTCCTCCGGTCCTTGATTTTGAATAAAATATATTTATTAAATTGATTTTAATTCTAAATATAAAATTTATTTTTTGTATTTATTAATTTTTTAAATTATTTATATAGATATTTCCTTAACTATAATCAAATAAGAAAAGAGAAAGATACTAAGAAAGATAATTATAGTACTTTAAATAAAATATTTCATATTTTTTATAACTAACTAATAACAAATTTATCTAACTTCCTTAATATAATTAAAGTAATCTTATATTAAGGAAAAATAATAATATAAGTTTACAACTTATAGTTAGTGAAGTAAAATAAAATCTTAAGAAATTATTAAGAAAACTAAAATTAAAATGATCCAAAAGTTAACAAACAGAAAATTTAAAAAGCAAAACTCAAGTCTCCCCAAATGACAGTGAAAGTCGAACAAGTTTATGGAAAAGTTTGAAGAAAATCTGTCTCGATAAAGTAAGTAAGTGCTTAGTGCCTTAGTGGCACCTCAAGGTAGGGTTGCAAGACATCGTTCTCTGCTTCCATTGAAACCCACGCCGCCCAAAAAAAAGAAGAAGAAGATATTAGTAAGTATTAGTATTATTTTAATATGAAAAATTAAATAATTAGTATTTTTAACCCAATTGACTTTTCATGACCTTTCCAGATACACACGCATGGCACCTATGTGTGATTAGAGTGATCCCCATAGAATTTTGTGAACCCTGAATTTGAAATTAATGGTATTGATATATATAATCTGTGGATAATGCTCCATAGTTTTGTACTTTGTACAGAAAATATAATATAGAAATATATAATTCTTTTCCCTTCAAACCAACTTCAATATGCATATTTCATTCATCCATTTTACGTGTTTATGCGTATTTTGGAACAGATATCCATTCCCTACCTATTCTACATTTTTCTTAGATAAGAGAAAAATGATACTATATCCGATCTTATTTATGTTCTCCAAATAAGTTCTTATAAATAGGACCGAACATAGTACACTGATTTGGAGGGTTTGTTTAGAGTAATTAAGACCGAAGGAATTAATTGACATATTTCCGCCCATTTTGTTCACATTATGACTCCCATTAATTGTCCTTTCATGTTTTGAAAGAGCCATAACCATTAACTAGAATGAGGCCCCTATCTTATCACTGATAACGGACTTTATAATTAATATATACTATTGTGGAATAATTTTTTTTTTCTAAACAAAATTTTGTGCGAATTTTTTAAATTTTATTTTATTAGCACAGTGAGTTTTATAACCTTATTCTACTCGTGTCATTAACTTTTGTAAAATGGATGCTACTAATATAACAAAGTTAATTGATTTAATATAAAAATATAAATATAGATATCTGTAAAATATTTTTCCTATGAACTTCCTCTTCCTCTCCTTCTACTACTTCCATCCCTTCTATCTATCCACTTCAATGGACAACAGACTTATATAAATCTTTATTACAAACTCAGCTTATTCACTACTTTTAGTTTAGAAAACACTTACTCTACTCTAAGACAACTCATATTAACAGTTACTGATGACACTACCTAATTGGCTTCATTCATTCACAATGAGCCCAATAAAAATAAAAATAAAAACTTTTCATGTTAATTTTTTTTAAGAGACCAATGCAATAATTTTATACTCAGTCAAGGTTTTTTTTTTTTGTCGTGCCTCAATTATACTATTATCTGCTTCGGCAGAATTATTTCGTGATTTCTTCTGTGACAAATTCGTTTATTTTATTTATTATTTATTTATTCTTGATTGTGTAATTTAACGGTATTGACGATATTCTGAACAACCAAATACGACGGCTATTCATATGCAAATAAATCATATGAAGTTTAATGAGCAAGTGTAATACTCTTAAATATTAAAATAAAGACCAATTTTTGAATCAAAAAAGTAAATCGACATGATTCCGAAAATATAATTTGCCCTTGTCAATTCTCAAATTTTCAATTTGTACCACTTAAACTTCCAATTTCCAACATTTTTTGCGATAAGAAAATTCTTATTTGACACTGTTAATTTTATAATTAATTATTGAACTGTCATATCCCACTCATAAATATGTGATATGAATGTAAACCTGTATAAAGAGACTAATAAAGTAGTCTGCAAAATAAGAGTCGGATTCTTTGAAAGCCACATTCCGGGCTTTGGAAAGTCTCTTTCATTAAAAAAATATTTCGGTGGAAACAAAACTATAATTTTAAAAATATTTTTACGGTGTGCAAAGTAAATATATGAAGGAATTTGTTTCAATTTGTAGAAAAATACTTTTAAAAAGCATTTTTTCACTAATCCAAACACTTCTTAAATCCAAAGCTTACAGCACTTTCTTTGGGTTTGGGACCAAATCCCTACCTCATTATAAATATTTTAAAAAAAATAAAAAAATATTTTAAAATCCATCATGTGCTTTTGTTTAAGTTAGCTGTTTAAATTTAAATATATTTTTAACATACCTTTTAATTAAATTGAAACTTTTATATAGTTATCCTTATTACTAGGTCATATTCAGCATACATTGTCAATCTTAACCGAGAATAATTTTGTTTAGACAATACTTTTATCAAGTTATTTACATTCGTTATGTTACATTCTCCAGTCATATATAGCCATATGTCTTATTTTTAAAATATTAGCATTTAATAGCATTTAATTATAAATTCATATGAAAGAAAAAAATAATACATACCCATGTGTAATTGAAAATTTTAACATAATAGACATAAACAACATGATGCAAGTTTTGTTCTTTTTCTTAAATAGATATTCTGCGTTCAAATAGATTCAAATTCGAGATACCAATACTTTAGCAGTTAAAATTCTTAGTTTGAAGAGCAAAATATTATTTAGAATATAGAAAATATATATAAAAAAGAAAAACTAATAAAACAAAAATCTTCGACTGAAAAAGATGCGAGAACGAGAGAGGTCTAGGGAACGCATGACGCCGGCACCGACGCCGGAAGAACGAGACGCCTTGTTACGAAGCCGGAAGAAGGTTCGAGCCGGAGATGGTGTTTTCTCCGAAGATCAACTTCTTCGACCTAGGGTTGAAGACTGGATGTATGACGAACAGTCCGCGACTGGTGACGAGGGAACTACGGTGACGGCGAAGCACTCTGAGAATGGATCTGGTGTTGGACCGGAGAAGCAGGAAAAACTGGAGGGTGGGGGTTCAGGAATGAAATGGAAATCATTTAAACATGCTGTCACGAGGGAGAAGGATTTTGTAGAGGAGGAGGATTGGTGGAGTAATGGAAGATGGAAGGAGCGTATCCAGGTCGTCATGACAAATTTGGGTCCGAATATCATCATCCCTGAGCAAGAAAAAGAGCGGCTGGCCAAACAATGGAAGAGGGCGCTGATTGTGAAACTTTTGGGACGAATGGTCAATCCAGAGTATTTGGAGTTTAAACTCCGACAGTTGTGGGCACGACAGGGGGAGGTCGACACCATTGATGTGGGAGCAGGTTTCTTTGTGGTGAATTTTAATAATGACCAAGACTATGATCAGGCTCTGACGGGTGGTCCTTGGCTTATCTATGATCACTATCTTGCAGTTCAACCGTGGAGCCGGAGTTTGATCCTGAGGAAGAGACAATAACCAGAATTGCAGCTTGGGTACGCATAGCAAAGCTACCTCTAGATTATTATGATACTGGCCTCCTGCATGTGCTTGGTTCACAGATTGGAAAGGTTCTGAAGTTGGATACAAATACTATGAGTCGTAAGAAGGGGTGTTTTGCGCGGATTTGTGTCGAGCTGGATTTGAATGCACCTCTACGACCGCTGATTCTAGTTAATGGTAAAGCCAAGAGGGTGCAATACGAGGGAATTCACCTCATATGCTTTCGTTGTGGTCGTTATGGCCATAATGCTGACCATTGCTCGAACACGATGTCGGTGGACAAGGATAAGGGACTAAGGGGACAGCAGGGGGAGCATCCTGAAGGACCAGCTGAAAGCTCGGCGGCGACACCGTCAGCAACAGTCACAAACACAAAGAACTCATCGGGTTCAGAGTCCTTGTATGACCCCTGGATGATCGTTCAACGGCCCCGCCGAGGTAGGCGGCCGGAGCTTCGAATTGGGAAAGGGGATGAAGAACGGCGGAAGTCTCGGGATAGAGCAGCTGAGAAGGAGCAAGGATCTCGGTTTAATTCGTTGATTGTTGAGGAGGGAGAGATTGAGGGCGAGAATGTGGAGCCGCCGGCTACATCGGGAAATATTTTGAAGGAGCACGTGACAAAAGGAGATAATAAAGGGGTGTCAGCTGGGCAAAAAACAAAAAATGATGTTGGGCCTCGAAACAAATTGAAAGGGATAGTGAGCAAAATAGTCGGGCCTCAGAACAGAGCTTGTGGTGAAGGAACTTCAAAAACCAAAAATCAGGGTGTGACTTCCAGTGAGATGCCTAGACTTTTGAATGCTAAGTCTAAACTAGGACTGGGCCGAAGTGATGTGAAGAAGGTAGCTCAAGAAGGTGGTGAACAAGGTTTAACAGGGAAAGACGATATCCCAGCCTTGGTTAAGGACGGTACTGGACGCGACCCACCTCAGAGGAGTCCTGCCGTGGTACCAATGGACATAATAGAAGGGGACCCACCTGATCCTGGAGCAACTGGGCATAATGTGCTTGCCATACATGATAATCCTTTATCGGATGTGCTACAGAATGATTTGAGGTTTGGGGAGGATGGTTCCAAGGCGGATTCGTAGGAGTCCCTTGTTGATCTGGTTACTCTTTTGTCTTAGGTTGTTTATGGATAGTCAAATATGCATATGGAATTCAAGGGGGGTTGGTGCGAAGACCTTTGGAAGGTTACTAACTGACATGAAGAAAAGATATAATTTTAGCTTCTTGGCTTTATTGGAAACACGTCAGAACAGTCATAAAGCGTGGGCCCTTGCTAGACGTATTGGCTTCAAGTATGTCGATGTGGTGGAAGCGGCTGGGTATAGTGGGGGAATATGGTGCTTTTGGGAAGACGATGTAGATTTCACAGTTACTCGGAAACATCCCCAACTCATACATGGCACGTTTAACATTGGTAAGGAGTCGGCCTGGGATTTATCTGTGGTGTACGGCCATCCTAACCCCAGTAAGCGTAGAGATCTTTGGACTGAACTCCGTAATATTGAAGAAGGCGGTGTAGGTAGGTGGTGTGTGGGCGGTGATTTCAATGCAATATTGCACCGGAATGAGCGAAAATCTAAAGCTCATGAGGCAACTGGACCGGACCGCGGCTTTGTGAACTGGTTTAATAATAGCGACATGACAGATCTGAACTTTCAGGGTCCACAATTCACATGGAAGCGAGGACATGCCCAGAGTCGGTTAGATCGTGTTGTTGTGAACACAGACTGGTTTGAAACCTTCCCTTTAGCTCTGGTCCTTCATCTACCTAAATTAAAGTCGGATCACTGTCCATTATTAATCAGGCTACGGGATAAAGGTACTCAGAAAAAATGTGATACTAGTTTCAGATTTTTTGCGCCTTGGACAATGCATGAAGAATTTGAGGCTTTCGTTAAACAGAATTGGCGGGATGACTGTCCATGGGACACAAATATTACGAGGTTTACAACTGAGGTTCAAGGTTGGAATAAGAAAGTCTTTGGTAATATTGAAAGACGGAAAATGGCTTTATATGCTCAATTGGACCAACTCAATAATCTTAATCTTGATAGTCCTCTGTGGAATAAGAAGAGGTGTGAGGTTTGGCTTGAGCTTGAGAAGTGTCTCCAGCAAGAAGAGTTGATGTGGGTGCAACGTTCGAGATGTAATTGGTATCATCATGGGGATAAAAATACCAGGTATTTTCATACAGTCACTCAATGTAGGAAAAGAAGGAAGAATATTGAAGCTCTTCAAGATATGAATGGGGAATGGTGCTATGATCAAGAAAGTCTTCGTCGTGAAGGTACGAATTTTTTCCAAAAATTATATACTGTACAGAATACTCAGGCTTCTGAAATTAATTTTGGTGGGTCGTACCCCATGATTCTTGAAGATAAAATCGATGTCTTGGGTTATATAGCATCTCAGCAGGAAATCAAGCATGCTTTATTCAGTATGGGATCTTTGAAGGCCCCGGGCCCTGATGGATTAAATCCTCTGTTTTATCAAAGTCAATGGAGTACAGTGGGTAAATCGATGACTTCTATGGTTCAATCTAGTTTCACTACACCTGATCTGATAAAGAATTTTAATGGCACCAATATTGTACTTATTCCTAAAGTAGAGGTTCCCCAAACTTTTCGAGATCTTCGTCCAATTAGTCTGTGCAATGTCCTTTACAAAGTGGTGACTAAAGTCTTAGCAAATAGATTGAAAGAAGTAATGCCTTTAATTATTGCACCCAATCAATGTAGTTTCGTCCCAGGTCGACAAAGCTCGGATAATATTATTTTGGTACAGGAAGTTATTCACTCTATGCGTACGTCTAAGAGAAAGAAGGGATTTATGGCTTTGAAAATTGATTTGGAGAAGGCGTATGACAGGGTTAGATGGGATTTTGTGGTGAACTGCTTGACCGAGTTGGGCCTTCCTAATAAATTTATTGATATTGTTCATTGTTGTCTAACTTCAGTTGAAATGCAGATCATATGGAATGGTTCTAAGGGAGCTACCTTCAATCCAACCAGAGGAATAAGGCAAGGGGATCCCCTATCCCCGTATTTGTTTGTCATTGTTATGGAGAAATTAGGACATCTTATTCAGAGTGAGGTGGGGTCCGGAAATTGGCTTCCCTTTCGTTTGAAGCGACATGGTACAGCTATCTCCCATTTATTTTTTGCAGATGATCTCATTCTATTTGCGGAGGCTAGCCTGGACCAAGCAGGCGTTGTTAAAGCCTGTTTAGATGATTTTTGTGCGGCTTCAGGGGAGAAAGTAAATAATTTGAAATCCAGAATCTTTTTCTCAAAGGGTGTGAATCATAATCGACGAGATGAGATTAGTAAGTTCCTTGAGTTCACTCCCACGGTGGACTTGGGCAAGTATCTGGGAGTTTCGCTACATCACCACCGAGTCTCAAGGCGTACATATGAGTATGTGCTCAATAAGATGGACCAACGGCTCACTAATTGGAAGGCGAATACCCTTTCCTTGGCAGCTCGACACACGTTGGTGTCCTCGGTGGTCTCAGCAATACCAAACTACTCCATGCAATCAACGTTACTTCCTATTAATGTCTGCAACGAGATTGATAGAAAATGTCGCAGTTTCCTTTGGGGGAGTACAAGTGCGGCAAGGAAGATGCATCATGTGGCTTGGGAGGAAGTTTGTCAAAGTAAGGAACAGGGTGGCTTGGGCTTAAGACATGCCCGTAAACAAAATACTGCCTTTATGATGAAGCTGGGCTGGGGCCTTGTGAATCGGCGGGATGCTCTGTGGGTGCAATTTTTGAGAGAAAAGTATAAATGCGGCGAGGATGTTATCCCTCAGATCAAAAAACGCAAGTGTGCCTCACAGACTTGGAAGGGTATTACTCTAGCTTGGGATTCTACTAAGAAAGGTATTGGGTGGCGCCTAGGTAACGGTGCTCGGATTCGGTTTTGGGAAGATGCTTGGCTACCGAATCACAATCAGTTGAGCTCCTATGTGGTAAGGGATGTTTCAGAATCGATGCGTGAGGAGAAAGTTGCTGAGTATATTACTGCTTCAGGCTCTTGGGACTGGACTCGTTTTGCTTCATTCCTTCCTACCGCAATGCTTACTGCGATTGAGCGTGTCCTACTTTCAGATATGTGGAATTTGATTGATAGCCCACGATGGAAACTTACTAATGATGGGAGTTTTACTGTTAAGTCTGCATACAATATGATTTGTAGTCAGAATGCGTATACAAATAAACGTTTATGGAGGAAGATTTGGAAATTACCAGTTCCTCAGAGGTGCAAAACCTTTCTTTGGTTATGTGGTAGAGGCAGGTTGCATACAAATAGTCTACGAGTGATGCGCGGAATAAGTAGTCATTTGAGTTGTGATCTTTGTGGAGCAGTTTGTGAGAATGCGCTTCACGCACTGCGGGACTGTGGGATAGCCAATGCTTGTTGGGGAGTGCTGGTGCCTAATGAGTTGAGGCGCAAGTTTTTCAAGTGTGGGGACATCATAGAGTGGATTAGTTGGAATATTGGCCTCAACTGCAGAAGCTTGGATGTTCCTTGGTGTGTTTGGTTTACAGTCGTAGCTCGGCAGATTTGGATGAATCGGAATGATGGTGTCCTTAATCGAAAATTAAAGGGAAGTCTCTCTATTATTGCCCAGTCGAAGGCCATTATTGCGTGTTCGAGGGTGAGCTATGGGGCTGCTACTGAAGCATGGACAATTTGCAAATGGCAGCCACCTCTTGTGGGATGCGTCAAGTACAATGTTGATGGGGCAGCCGGGAATGGGAGTTCGCTAGCAGCTTGTGGTGGTGTAGCTAGGGACCATGCAGGGAACTGGTTGGATGGTTTTATGTTTCACATTGGAAGAGGTAGTAGTTTTCACGCGGAAGTGTGGGCTGTGCTTTGGGGTCTGAAAAGAGCCTGGGATATGAATTGGAAATGGGTTGTTATTGAGACTGATTGCCGAGAGCTTGTAGATATTTTAGACACTGGTTGGCACGAGGATCATCTAGATAAAGGCCTACTTGCTGAGATTCAAGGATGGCTTGCAAGGGAATGGGATGCAAGCATAACTTGGAGCAACCGTGGTGCCAATATGGTGGCAGATTTATTGGCTAAGAGTTCGCTTACTGCTGCTGAGGGATTAAGTGTTCTTTATTCTCCTCCAGATTTTGTTGTTAGTTATATGTTGTCTGATATA
This sequence comes from Neltuma alba, assembly GCF_004799145.2. Classification (NCBI taxonomy): domain Eukaryota; kingdom Viridiplantae; phylum Streptophyta; class Magnoliopsida; order Fabales; family Fabaceae; genus Neltuma; species Neltuma alba. Next base: position 25,055 of record NW_021633866.1, read on the forward strand.
GGATAGTTTCTTTTTACTGCTGGTTGTTATAAAAAAAAAAAAAAGAATATAGAAAATATATTATTTAATAGAATTTTTTGGGAATTAACAAAAAGAAGCAGAAAAGAAAACAAGTGATGTGAGGTGGTGAAAGGCAAGTGGCAAAATTCAAGGACGCAACCACTGCCATATCATGATAATATTTGAATCGCACTCGTATATGAAATGAAGGTCAAGCTACCTGCAATTTTCGATTTGATTCCTTACCTTCCCTTGCTTATTATATTTTATATAATACTATTAAATCATAATTAATGTGATCTCATTATCTTCCCCTCTTAAAAAAGTCCATGTTTATGAAATCATTTCTCATGAGAATTTTATTTTAATTATTTTTTGTGTGCTATATATACAAAAAAAAAGAAATTAATAAATAAAATACAGTACGTAATATAAATTTAAACTAAATATCTCAAGCCACTGTAACGGTTGGAAGTTGGAAGTTGGAAGTTAAGAGTTGAAAATCGCAGGTTCACAATTCCATACAACATGCACAGAAAATAACTGAAGAAATATAACAAAAAAACGCAAAAAAAAAATAAAAAATAAAAAGGAAACATCATGGAGCCTAAAAGGATAATCGCGACTTCTGAGATAAAACATGAAATTGTTTTAATATATTGATGTTTAAAATGATTGGCGCATCAATTTTATGATGATTGGAATATTCAAGAAGAGCATTAAGTATAATATGGTTGAACATTGAAGAGATATATATATATCATCACTACTAATTTATGTGTAAGATTAAAGATATCCTAAACAGAGACATCCAATTGTCATGATAGATGAAATGTTACTTTCTTCTCATCATGCCGTCTCATCAAAGATAAAAAGAAGACTATAGAAACACACAAAACTATCTTTCTATCTTTAAAGATAAAATGTTACATAGCTTTGTGTGTGTGGGAATATATATTTCTGTGAGGAAAAGAAAAAAAGTGTGCATGTGTGATAAACAACGAAAATGAATGGTCATCTTTTTTTTTTTTTAATCTTAGCTTTTATTTAGCCAGAATGAATGAATTCCATAAGTATTTTTGTAAGTTTCAAACTGAGCTCGTTTTCTTAACTACCAGAGTTATCAAAATGAGCTCGTTTTCTTAATTTTAGCTTCTATTAAGCTAGAATGAATCGTCACCTTTCTTATTTATTACTATCTCCGTCCCTTATTATAAGCAACATAGAATTTTATTACGTAGATTAAAAAGTTAGTTAAAAACAATAAATAGGTAAAATTAAAAAAATTCTCCAAAATACCTTTATTTATGAGGAGAGAGTATAATAAAAAGAATAAAAAAATTATTATAATAGATAAAATTATAAAAGAGAGAAAATGTGTGATAAAAAAGATAACGGTTTGAAAAATAAGACAATAAATATATTGAATATTAAAATAAGTAATTAATTTGGATAAAATAGAAAATTTGCTACAAAAATTTAAAACAATTTATAAATGTTGCTTATATTTAGATACAAAAAGAAATGGTAGTTGTTGTTTATAAACAAATATGGAGGGAGTAGTTATATATGTGAATGATTAATTGCAAAAGGTGGTTGTGCTACACATGGATTAGTTATTTATATCAAAGTACAATAAAAGATATATATTTAAAATTTGAAACATTAATCATTGAAAATAAATCAACTTTCGAGTTCTTCTTCTCCTAACTCAAGGTTGCTATGACACTATCAGCCTCTGAATACAAGAATGTGTTGCATAATAAAAAATAATAAAAAGTTGAACATTTCTCTCACTATACGTATATACAAGTCAAAACTATCGAGAAGACATGGATGGTGCAACTTTTCTGAGATTTTGTGTAATATATATATATATATATATAAGGAGTTTTTTTTTTTTGCCAGCAATATGTTTATATTATTACAACTAAGAATTAGTTGCTGCAAATAATAGTCCAACTATAATAAATCAAACAAACATGAATAGTATACTTTGCTAACGAAAATCGGTTACATGGGGAATAAAGAAGAGGTGGCCAATGATATTCAGCAGCGGCATGAATGAAATCATCGTTTCAATATTTTATTTTAAAAAAAAATTAATTTCCCAGAAATCAACCGACACTGCCGGTCAAGCCCGGGGCGCAGCAGCGTGTGAATTTCATCATTTATAAATACCAAGGTAAAAAAAACCGGACCGGACCGGCCGGTTCGACCGGAAAACCGGTGAACCGGTGGCTGGTCCGGTCCGGGAGGCCAAAAAAACCGGCCTCAAGTTGAACCGGTAATAACCGGATCAAACCGGTAATAACCGGATCAAACCGGGCAACCCGGCGGTTTGATGGGTTGTCCGGTTTTGAATATTTTATTTTTTTTAATCCCCCAACCATTGAAACGGCGCCGTTTAGCAGTGAAATTTACAAACCAAAAAAAAAAAACAAACACGGTCTGGTCCAAATCGAACGACCTCGCTCGCCCTGCTTCAGATTCTCTCGCCGAGTCGCCGTCGCCACCCTCCCCAAAATCGAAAATCCCTAGCTGAATCACTCATTGTGCCGGAGTTTTCTCGCCATCGGAGGTCTCGGATCGTCGCGTCACGTCGTCGAGGTTGAACGTTGAAGCAGCCGGTGATCGTGGTTCAAAATATTTCTCTGCATCGCAGCCGCAGGTGGTCGCCTCCCATCGTCGTTGCTTCTTCCCGGTCGCAGAATCATCATCGGAGCTGCAGGTGGTCGCTTCTATGCTCTTGCCTCTTGTTGTCCGGTTCGTAAATTTCATTCAGTTAGGCTTAGATATCAAATCATCACCGTGCCCTGCTCTCGGTCACTGCTCATGTTTTGTGCGTTCTTGGGTTTGTTTTTCCGTTTGAATTCTCAAGTAGCTAGGCTTAGATAAAATGAGATTTGTTTCCTTTTTCTAATGTAGAACAATATCGTGTATGATGATATGAGATTTGTTTCCGGGAAAGATCATTTGATTCGTTTGAATGATGATATGCGTTCTTCGGTCATACAGTATACTGGTTGATTCAATGATTCGTTTACTTGGAACATTATTTGATTATTTGAATGATGATATCTGGTCAGCACAGAGGATTTGTTAACTGAAATTTGATCATACTGAATTTTGGCATGATGATATCTGGTCTGCACTCTGCATATCTGAATATTGGCATGATGATATATGGTCGTAAACTGAAAATTTATGCAAATGGTGTTTGAATATTAGATCCAAGTACTTAAAGTGCATATTTCATATGAAATCTGAATTTATCAATTTGATCTTTGATTTTTAATCAGTGATGTTATATTATCTGAGCTAATCCCATAGCAATGAACCCCAGATGTTTGATTTTTTTAATTTGTTATTTAGTAACAGTGATGGATATTTCAAGTAATCCAAGTTCAAGAAGTGACAATGTGACTCCTAATACGGGATCTTCCACTCCTAATACTGAAACTTCCACTCCTACACCCACTTCTTCATTACGTACCAAAACTGATCCTGCATGGGCACATATTGCATACAAAAAAGAGGGGACACAGAATATTGTGGATTAAATTATATTATTTTAATATGACCGGTCCGACCCCGGTCCGACCTCCGGTCCGACCAGTGACCCTTGACCCACTGCCTCGACCGGTTTAGCTCCCGGTCCGGTTTTTTGTTCCTTGATAAATACTGCGATGTATAGCTTCTCTTCTTATAAAACTATTACTACAATTAATTGATTAATTTGAATAAACTAATAAAATTTATTAAGTTAGTTATTTGTAATAAATAAGTATTATCATTTCTAAAATATTATTGTTAATCAGATATATTAACTAAAACTATCATTTAATGAAATCTTTAATACTATCTCCTATCTTTAATATAAAAACTAGTTGACTAATTTAAGCATATTAGGAAAATTAGTTAAGTTAGTTATTTGTAATAAATAGACGTTGTCTTTTATAAAATATCCTTACTTGTCTTCCAGGAGATACTCTTGCTAATATTAGTTAGAATTACTATTTGATGGAACTTTTAACATGTACATTATTACAAGAACTATTTTTAAAAAATGGATAAATATGATAGATAAAAATGGATTAGGATCTTATATTTAGAATCAAACTGAAAGTCAAACTAGTTCTTATATTAAAAACCGAAAGTAGTATGTGCAATCAGAAAAAATAGATAAATATAAGAAATAAAATGACTGAAATCTTTCATTTATGACTAAATTAAAAATTAAACTAGCTTTTATATTAAGGAAGAGAAATAGAATTAAATACTATGTGGGGAATTAAAAATATAGACGTTGTTTTTTCAACTTTAAATATTACGATCGAACTATTGAGAGATCGTCAGATCAACATGGAGAACTCAGACCAGATGTAAATTTCTAACAATTTTATGATCACATGTTCTACATGGAGATTGCCGTGATGTAAATTATTTGTGATTTATTACTCCCTCCGATCCCATATATAAACTTTAAATAACCAAATGAATTAACAGTTAAAATTAATTAAAAGAGTAAATGAAAGAGATAATAAATAAATAAAAATTATGAAAGAGAATATATGAGATAGTATTAATGTGAGAGAGAGAGGGAATATTAAATATAGTCAACTAAAGGCAAAATAAGAAAAAAAATAATAAATGTTCACACAAACTAGAAAATAAAGCTTATATTTTGGACTAAACTCTTTTTGAAAAGTGGAGCTTATATATAAGAGCTGAGGGAGTATAAATATTGCAACTTTTGATAAAGTTTTACATTATATATTGACAACAAACATTTTAAAAAATATTTAAAGCTGTAAGGTGTAAAAATCATCTGAACATTAAAAACTATATTAAAAATAATATAAAATAATATGTTAAGTTAGTTATTTATAACAATTATGTGTTATCTTCTCTAACATGCTTTTCTTGTTAGTTATATGTATTAGTTAGAACTGACACTTGATAGAACATTTAACACATATAATTATTATAAGGACTATTTTAAAAGAAAATGAATAAATGTGAAAAATAAAATAGATTACGATTTTATATTTAAAACCAAATTAAATATCAAATTAGCTTTTATATTAAGAAATAAAAATAATAAAAAAAACTCTACAAATCATATACCTTTCTCCGCCACTTGAAAATTATAGCTCACGGGTTGGAATTACTCTTTTGCGCAAAATTCTAATTTCAATTTTAAAGCGTACGTATGAGCTGCTGTGGTGGTATCATATAGAAAAAATGACAGAAAATACCTGTTAAATTTTAAAAAAAAATAGATTATATTAATTATTTTTGTAATGGTTTTAACTATTCTTGTAATAATTTTACCAAGTTAAAATTATCTATTTATCATTTTGAAATTCAATAGATTTTTTTGTCATTTTTTCAATGATATAAAAGATTACTATATTGCATGGTTTCTTGGAATGAGAGCAACATATGCTTGGGCTCCAAAAGACAGCCCAATAATATTAGAGATCGAAATTTATTTTTGTTAATTAGGCCCTTAACATATTAATTGGTTTCAGCGTTCGGACCATCGTTTGTGCTTTGTATGGGCAATAATATCTGAATCATAATCACTGAACTTTCTGTTGTTGTGATTATGCATTTTTCTTGGGACCTCATAGCACCGTCATTGATTTTTCTTTTTAAAAATAATTACAAAGCACAGTCGTGAAATTTTACTCTATAGATTAACGCATGATGGGAACACCGGAGAAAGGCTATTGGGAGGAAGATATAAAAGCACCCCAAAATATGTATAATATAAATAAGTTCCATAATTGGTCTAATTCTTATAAATTCTTAGGGACTTCTTTGAGATAAATTTGTATCGCCAAATGATTATATTGCCCTTTTTTTTTTTATGACAGAAGACAAAAGCTGTCAATTCTGAATATTGTCTTCATTTCATAAGATTAAAATTTTTATTTTTAAAGTAGAGTAGCCATTCATTACTAGGTTACCCCTTGCACTTAAAAACCCGATCAAACTTTTTAAAACAATACTTCTCATTGCAAAAATTTTCTTGTCATTTTATATAATTAAAGTTGTTATTTTTAAAAATGAAATAGTCATTATCACTATCGATACTTAAAAGTTCAAAATAACACTCCCTCTAATTCAAAACATAAGCATCAAATTTTTGAAGGGGTTTTGAATTTGTCTTATAACTGAATGCTTTTTTTTTTAACTCCTAATTAGTTATATGTCTTTCTTATCTGTTTCTTTACTCATTTTTTTCCCACTTAAACAAGGATATTTAAAAAAAAAAATAAGTTACATTTTTATATATTGTCTTTAACCAATTTTAAATAAGTTTTTGAGCTGTTATTATTTTATATTTTTAAAGTGAAATGGTAACTTATTTCCAGGTCATCCCCTCCCATTAATTCCTCAACAGCTAGAGCTTCGTAAATAAGAAGACCCATAAATTCATTGTACTAAGATTGTAAATTAAAATGCAGCATCACCCTCATAATATAAATGAATACCCCCACTTGAAAAACAAAAGATGGGCCCACTCCAGGCCCAAAGAGTTGGGCCCACAACAGGCTTTTGCAACCAAAAGAAAAATCATGCAAATGAAATGAAAAGGGTTAATTCCTCTTAGCATAGTAAATCAAGATTAAAACTCATATTAAAAGAAATGCTCACATTTAGTACTCAATAATATTTTAGTATTGCACTCATAATTGATCTCTCTCCTCTTTTTTTCAATAGACGACGCATATTTGATGTCTAGTTGAAAGGAATTAATAGCTAATTTTTCATAATTGGACAAATATTCTTTCAAGTGCCCATATATCACCAAAAATTCTCTCTTTAAAATTCAGAAGCAGCTAAATTTAAAATTCATAATCTCATTATGGGAATTTAATTCGGTTACTCATTAATTAGATAGCGATGGCTCTTGGATTTAGATTAGAACAAACCAATAATATCCAAATTCCAACAAAAAAGTGCGCATAATTAAAATGATCAAACAGTGCAATTAAACTTTTATATAATTTTGCATATTTGTTTAGAGTACGTTAATCTTAATGTTCTCAACTTGATAAGGACTAATTTTAGGTCCAAAAGTGACTTGAGGATACCAAAACTTTTATATTATTTTTTTACTAATTAAAAATTGATTTTTCAAAAAATAAATTTATTAACGAACACGGAGGAAGAATATTATAGTTACATAATCAAACCAAATATTTAATCAAAAGAACAAACCTAAATCTATTAGAATTATCTTTACATTATTTAAAATAATATTAAAATTAAGAAATGGTTAAATCTAAATAATTTCATTCCAAAACTCTCATGATTAATTTTTTAAAACAAATTCTAAATTTTCAGAGGGGCAAAGCCGACACAAGTGAGAGAGATTTTTGTGTTTGTGGTGGCCATTGGCCAATGCGCGGGACTGTTCTCGCAGTCACCAAAGTCGTTTTCGTGGATAATAATAATATAAGGACAGCGCATTCAAAACAAACTACCAAATCTTGTGGGTTTGTCTCTCCACATTAAATACCCATAGTTTATAATTTAAATTCCCATTAAATTATCCCACATATTGTTATTCATTATCATAATTCTTATTGTTATTATATAAAAGCAAAACAAGCTTCATTTTTTGTTAATTCTGTACATATTATAGTGTGCTCCTATTATGATAGAGATAATATATTTAATAAATTGATATAATTAAAATTTCAAATTTAATATCTGTGGTTCTTTTTAAAATGTTGAAGGATTCCATCACTAGTTTCTTTTTTTTGGGCGCTGGCTAAAAAAAAAAAGTTCCTTCTTGTGGGCCAAACACCTGAACTGAAGGACATTGACGTTTATATGCATATTTCAAAATTGATAACGACTTTGATAATTTATGTGCACTATGCACACATTTGAAAAATATTTCCACGTTCGACCCATATTCATGTGAAATCTTAATGCATTGTGGGCTCACTAAAGCCTAGAACTTTTTTTGGGGGAAAATATTATTATTGAATGAAAGTAAAAGTAACAAAAAATAGCAACGGGGTTGGGTTTAGCATAAGGGGCTAGCTCCTCACAACGTGACGAATCAAAGTTCGAATCTCTACTGGGAGAGGTGCCCACATTTAGTTGCTGACAGTGCCTCGAATAAGATTGTCTCTAATAGGAAGATACCTATATTTTAGCCAAAAAAAAAAACAAAAAGCATCCAAAAATATCTATAAAAATCAACGCACGGTCCTACAGCAATCAATACCAATATTACTTCAGATAAAAGTATGCAATAAAAAATGCCATATATATATTTTTTGGTTTCTCTTTGGTAAAATTCATTTTTAAAGGATAGGAATTAAATAATGAAAGAAACTGATTGGTCATATGTGAAGCTATCACTTTGTGGTAATAATTGAAGAAATTGCCGGTTCATCCATGCACATGGATTATATGATGGGGCCTTCATTATTTTCTCAGACCATTGAATACTTTCAGGGTGGTGGATTGAACATGATCGAATCATATTTGTCTGCGTCCACTACCGGTAAAGTCCGATCACGTTTTGTCTGTAAACAACACAGACCACTCACAACTAACAAACAAGCATTACACTTTCAGCTTTCTTCATTTTGATCTATTGGTCGCTTTCCCTATGGAAACGGAAAGAAATTGATTATTGAACCGATAAAGAAGTGTTTTTCTTTTTTTGGGTGGGGAAAAGAGGTAAAATCCCATTGGAACACGAACCTGGCGCCCATTGGGCAAAGACAATCCATATTCTTGCTTCAGAGCTGGAGATAACTGACAAAGGTGCCTAAAAATTTCAATAAAAACCTAACTTTAACTATTGTAAATCTGACGTTATAATATTATATAAAGATTTCAAAGCCTCCCAGGCTACCATGCTTTGGGTGAATCATTGTTTGGATAAACCAACAAGAAAGTCAAGCGTTGCACCGTTAATTAATTGAATTTATTGATCCTATAAGTCTCACTCACTCCCACACACTTAGGGGGTGTTTGGGAAACCCAAAACCATGGTTTCATAAGCACTTTTCCGCAAAACGAGATAATCTCCTCCACATATTTATTTCATAATCTGTAAAAGCACTTCTGAAACCATGGTTTAGTTTCTATCCAAACACCCCCTTAATCTCGCAATCAAGCACGCTCCTCACACATTAGCCCCACCTACCACCAGCCTCTTGCACAGACATTACTGTACTATGATGATGAAATGTGTAGCTGGGGTTTATTCTTGATCTTAAATCTTGTAAAGAAACAACGAAACTATGCTTTCATAAACCTCATGTCTGCAAAGTTTTGAGCTTTAGGTCTAAAAAGGTGAAAGCTTGATTTATCCCCACCTGATCCATTCTGGTGTCCTTACTGGAATTCTTTTTTCTCTTTTAATATTGGTGTGTCTGCTTTACTTGCAGAGCTCTTTTAAGACTGTTCCTTACTGTGATATCAAGTTTCCGCTTCGCCAAATGCTTCTGGTTTCACCACCTTCCCCTCCTTGGGTAGTTGGTGAAAGTTGAGAGATCTTCCGACTTGAATCTCTAAATTCTTCAGAATTGAAAATGGGGTTGCAGCTGACTATTCTTCTCTTTATGCTGCATTTAGTTTTCAGTGCTCCACAACTTCATGAGTATAGAGGTATGAGCTTAATTGTAATGTACTGTGTTGTTATCTACAATGAGAGCGTATAATTCATTCTATACTTATTCAGATTTCAGAACTTAAACGCGAGATCTTCTTTGTAAGTATTCCCTTGGTCAAATTGTAAGGACAGGAAATCAATAATTGATCTATTCTCTTAACTTCGACGTCGACATTTGGTTCTGATATGGGTTCGTGACTTCCTATGATGATTTTCTTCCATATGATTGTAAATTGAATGACTTCCCTGCTATGGCCTATTTGTTAATTTTACATATGCTAGCTTCTTTAGATTGTTTTCATTTGTCTTTGATACAAACTTTGTCTGTCGAGTTAAAGTTCAGAACGAGTTGATGACCATTAGCAAGGTCTAAAAACTTAACTAAATTGAAGTGTTTCATGATGGATTTACTATTCACCCATGGCTACCCTTTCCATTAGGGTAAATTGTAACTTCTTATCTGGAAAGGCTCATGTCCATAGCAATTTTAAACTGAATGAACTAATTTCTATATGCAGCCACGAATCTGCACCATTCCAGAAGTCATTCAAGTATTGCGCTTCCACCATCCCAGTCATCTCCTAGAGTTCCTGCAAGTATTGCAATTCCACCTTCCAAGTCATTATCTCCTGGTTCTGTACGTTCTCCAATATCACATCATAAGCATCACCATTCCAGAAGAAAGTCCAGAAACCCAACCCCTACTTACAATCATGGAGGTTTGACGTTTGACTGAAAGAACTTAAAATAGAGCTGTTGTGGAAATTATAGACATGTTTACATGAAATTTTTTTTCCGAAAACTCACTTTAAATTCAGGTCATTCGGTTTTTCCTGCACATCCTCCTTTTCCTTCTCCAAAGACCAGGAAATTGCCTGCACCTGCACCTGCACCGTTGCGAGCATTTTTATCAGTCCCCTTGAATGGTATAAAATTCTGAGATTACTCCTTGTCAGTGCCTTATAACTATAATTTCTTATCTACCCTGATTGTTGATTGTAGCCTCACTTTGGCTCCATCTTTTGTCCGTCAGCTCCTTCTCCTTCGCCTAGAGTCCTACCCCTTCATTCAAAGCATACGAAGGATCCATCCCCATCACCGGTTTTGGGTTTGCCACCTCCACCTCCTAATAACGGTATACTTAACTCTGCAGCAGCCCTTAATTATATATATATATATATATATCTGTCTATATATTTCACCAGTCCCTTCTTTTTCAACGACATCAAGAAATTTCCGTGATCCTCATCTTTTCTGTAGATTGCATGTCTCTGACTTGTTCAGAGCCCCTTACATATGCGCCTTCTGGATCACCTTGTGCTTGTGTTTGGCCCCTACAAGTTAAGCTCGACCTTGGCATTGCAATATACAAGTTTTTTCCTCTGGTCTCAAAGCTTGCTGAGGAAATTGCAGCCGGTGTTTCACTTAATCGGAGCCAAGTTCGCATTGTGGGAGCTGATGCAGCTAACCACCAACTAGAGAAGACCAATGTTCTTATAAACCTAGTACCTGAAGGAGTAAATTTCGATGATGCAACCGCATTTTCAATATATAAGAAATTCTGGCACAAGGAGATTCTCACAGATGCTTCCCTCTTTGGATCCTATGAAGTGCTCTATGTTCATTATCCAGGTTGTAAGGAATCCTAGTCTCTTGAGGCAATTCTCTTAATTATATTATAAATATTAACATCTAGACTTCTTTTGGATTATATGTGCAGGTCTTCCACCATCTCCGCCTTTGGCTTCCTCAAGCATCTCTAGTATGGATGATGTGCCATACCCTGGCTATGACTACAATGGAACAATAATGAAACCTTTAGGAGTAAATGTACCAGTGAATGGAAAGCACGGGAGTAGTGAAAGAGGAAGCATGATTATAATAATTGTGTTGTCATGTATAACTGTGTCTGTTCTATTCATTGGAGCTGCCTGGCTGTATCTGTTGAAATGTGGATCTTGTGTTCAACAACCTGAACATATCCCAGATGATTCAATCCTATCATCTTCAAAACCATCAGGTATCAACTTCATTGCTAAAAACGCTCTTGTTCTTTGTTTTCCATAATTACAGGTATCATACTTCTGTTGGTTTCTTGAACCAATTCTGTAGCATATGGCAATTGGCGCCCCCTAATTTATCTTCTAGCGGAATTTTCTGTTTTACCCTGGACATATGCCGGACTAGAAGAACTAGAGGGTTGAAATTGCTTCTTTCTGAAATATTTTAATCGGTTCCCTGACTTTTATGACTATTCTTCTGGACATTATACTTTTAAACCTCCAATTGGCATATTGTTTTATTGTGTATCCATTATCATATTGTTTCAAACCTCACATTAACATGGAATCCGCTATAAATACATTACTAAGTTTGCACTTTTCAGGGGCTATTAAGTCATTGACCTATGGGAGCATACCAGGTTCTAGATCAATGTCATTCAGCTCTGGAACAATAATATATACAGGATCTGTTAGGACCTTCACTTTGAATGAAATAGAGAAAGCAACAAACAACTTTGATGCTCTCAGAATAATAGGAGAAGGCGGCTTTGGGCTTGTCTATAAAGGTTTTCTACATGATGGGAGGGATGTGGCTGTGAAGATTCTGAAAAGGTATGATCAGCATGGTGGCCGTGAATTCTTGGCAGAAGTTGAGATGCTTAGCCGCCTTCACCACAGAAATCTAGTCAAACTGATAGGTATATGCATGGAGAATCAAACACGCTGCTTAATCTACGAGCTTATCCCTAATGGAAGTGTGGAATCCCACTTGCATGGTAAGCTAAAAGAGCAGTTCATGAATGTCAGCAATTCATTCGTAGATTTTCTTTATTTTTTAATGTTCTCTATGGTCCCAGGTTCTGACAAGAAAACTAGTCCACTTGATTGGAATGCTAGGATGAAGATTGCACTTGGTGCAGCACGGGGACTGGCGTATCTCCACGAAGATTCAAATCCCTGTGTGATACACAGAGACTTCAAGTCTAGCAACATCTTGTTGGAACATGATTTTACACCAAAGGTTGCGGATTTTGGATTGGCTAGAACAGCACTGGACGGGGGAAATAAGCACATCTCCACACATGTTATGGGAACATTTGGGTACCAAATATTATCCGCTTTCAATCCTTCTTTCTTGTTTATACTTCTTTTGGGGCTGGGTTAGGCTAGGCCTAAGGTCATTGTTATATTGGCTGATCATCATCCAGATTCTTTTTACCATTTGTTTGCTTTTCATTGTCCTGCAAACCCATTTCTTATTGCAGGTACCTGGCGCCTGAATATGCAATGACTGGCCATCTTCTTGTCAAAAGTGATGTGTACAGCTATGGAGTTGTACTCCTTGAACTCCTAACAGGAAGAAAGCCCGTGGATTTTTCACAGCCACCCGGTCAAGAAAACCTGGTGGCTTGGGTTCGTCCGCTACTCACAAGCAAGGACGGTTTACAGACAATCATAGACCCGGTTTTAGAGAGCAACGTGTCTTTTGAAGCTGTGGTAAAAGTTGCAGCCATTGCATCGACGTGTGTGCAGCCAGAAGTCTCGCAACGCCCTTTCATGGGTGAAGTCGTTCAGGCCTTGAAGTTGGTTTGCTGTGAGTTTGACGATACAAGCATTATGAGATCAAGGAGCTTCCATGAAGAGAGTGTTCTAATCGATGGAGATGGGAAATTTTCAAGAATTTCAGGTGAGATGATGGGTTTCCAGACATTAACAGAATCAAAGTTGCTCAGTCCATTATCAGATCAGGGATTTGAGTCCTTCAGAAGGCATTCTGATTCAGAGCCTCTCACCACGGAGAAAAAAAGGAAGGTATGGCAGAAATTGCGAAGTTCATCAGGAGGAAGCGTTAGTGAGCATGGATTTTCAAACTTCCCCACATCTTGAATATAAGTTCTGATAAAATGAAGGTGTGCTCATTACTGAAAGGGGGATGACCATATTTTAAGCTGCAAACATGAATCAAAGCATCGAACAGTTTGGGTGGCTCTCGGTAAGAGTCGTGGAAAATGACTTTTTCTAGACAGTCGAAGTCTCCAAGAAGCCAATTTGGAAGAGACAAATCTGCGGAGCAAAGCGAATAAAACATTTGTAGCAATTGAACTAATCTGTTCACCTCGTAGTATAGAATTGGGAGCTGTATCGTCATTCTAAAGCTCCTGAAGTATCATCGGACATGAAGATCCAGTAACAGAAATTCAGTAGTGAAATCAAACATTGGAGATCTTTAATTACATTTTCGTTGGTCATATAGAGAGATACTTTCTTCCTTTAATGTGATTATTTAGTTATTTTAATTCATTTTATGTTGTACAAGGTAAATATTTGAGAGTAGTTTTGTCTTTAAAAGAAAAAAGTAAAAGTGATCATTTAACGTGGAGGCAAACATTCCACATATCTTATTTTAAAGTTGAAGGTCATTCGTCTTGATTATAAATAAACTACAATAGGCTTCACACATTTGCAGAGTCCTAAATGAGTCATGCTCTTCACAGCTTATAAATGCTGCAACATTCTAAAATTTTTTACAGGTACATTAGTATTGATTACAAGGTTTGTATAAGTAACTGTTTCATAATTCAAGCTGTTACAAGGGAATTTAAGTTAGGGAAAGACAGTTGGAAAAGTCGGGTTAGTGACAGTTAAAAAATATGCAAACTCCCAATCATCCCTGTATATATAGAGGTTATTACTGAAGAAAATTATGGAATGATTGAACGAGAAGTTAAAAGAACTGCTAATTACTGGATCCCCTGAATTTGCAAAGGTTTCAAAATAAGTTCAACACAGACAAAATTTTACACTTTTAGCAACTTCTGCTTCATAACACCAAAAAAAAAGGAACACCCAAAGAGGTTATTTTAGAAACAGGCGAAAGTTGCCCTTACAGCAAGCTTTTCTTCCTCAAGAAACCAAGATTTTACTATTAATCTATTTTCAGTGACAATTACAACAAATAGGCTATATTAATTTTCAATCCTATTGCTAACACTGCTCCTTTTGTCTTCATAATTCACCTTTCCTTCCTTATATACCACCCGACTTCCCCAACCTATCTCTTAAAGTCTTCAGTCCCACGTACCTGTAACAGACAAATAGAATTATTGGCAAGCAAGAGATATAGATAATGTGTATACGCTTTTCTAGTGAGAAAGTTGATGCAAAGAACAAGACTCAAGTAAAATTTATCAAGTGTTTGCTATCTGATTTTCTAACAGAAACATAAACCATAGGCATTTTTCCAAATGAAGCATCACATCACTGACTCATGAAAAGAAAATGTCAGTATGAAGTGTGACTAAATCCAAAGCCCCCCCCGGGGGACCAAATCTTTTGGCTTCTCCAAAAAATTCTCAGGATCCGCATACTGCGTATAAATGCAGCGGTCAGGATTCAAATTTGCACATGTAAGGCCCACATGTTAGATTGCTTTAACTAAATCTTAATCCCTTATGCACTATATGGTAAACGTTGCTTTCACATACCTGCCCATCATCATCACAGTGGCCTGAGGGTTAGTCCCTGGTGACTCAGTAAACGTTGAGCCATCCACCACACGGAGTCTATCAACACGAAGAACCTTATAATCAGGGCTAACCACCTTCCCCACATGGCACCCACCATGGTAATGCCAAATAGTGATCACAGTGTCTCTGCAGAACTGCTCTAGTGACTTTGTGTCATTGACATGCTTGGGTACCAGGTTGACATTAGCCTTCACAGTGAGGTTAAGAAGTGTCTCAGTGCTTTCTTTGTCACACAAAGTGTAGTTCGTGAATCGATCCGAGTGTACAACCTTAGTTGCTATTCGAATGCCCTCAACACAACGCTGAACATCATATGGATGGTTGAAGTAGTTGAAGGTCACAGACGGGTTGTCTTCTACATTGGTGTTGATCAGCTTGAGCTCACCAGTTGACCAAGGACTCGCTACTTTTGATAAGATGAAGCCTCCCCTGAATGCTTCAACTGGTATTTCCCGCTTGCTTTTGACGTATTCTTGAACAATTTCTGGTGATCTCTTATGAGGAGGAATTGTGGAGAGCTGCCCAATCTGGTTTATTGTGGAGTGGAGAAAAGAAACACATCTTTGCATGAGTACAATTTATTAGTTGCCGAAATTGATTAAATTGAACCAAATATACTTACAAGCCAGACGAACACACGAGACACATCTATGTTGAGTGTGCTCTACATTTGGTAAAGGGAAAATTAATAATTTTGATTCAATTACAACTTAGTCCATAAAATTTAACTTGTCCAATTCAGTCATTTAAGTTTCGGCCGTTTTCCTACACTTTCAAAGTTCTTTAGGACCAAGCTACAACTGAAACATAAAATATAGGGACCAGTGTAGTAAATGACACAGACTTGAGGTTTCCCTTTGGTAAATCTATGGGACAAGACAACAAGTAGCATACCTCAGCAGACAAGATACCATGGTGACAGTGGATGCTATCGTCAGACTGACCAAAGCCACTGCTAGCCTCGATGTACACTCCCATATTGGTGACACCAACTATTTCTATCAGAGACTGCCTCACTGGCCTTTTAGAAGGCACAAAAATGGTGTTCAAGGGGTTATCAGTCATGCCCTTCCCAACATATGGGTTGTCAAGCACCACAGTAATATTCAATCTTTCAAGTTCTTCTTTAGGACCAATCCCACTCAGCATCAGTAATTGAGGCGTCCCAATAGCCCCACATGACACTATCACTTCACTCTGCATATTCTTCCTCAGAAATGCTTCATGCTGCTTCCCATTCTCGTCTGTGAAAATTACCCCCACAGCTTTTGGCCTTCTTCCTGCATGATAAATGAAGTTAAGAAGTTAAAACTCTCTACCCCATATATGATAATTTCAGCACGTTCCGTGACAACGCTTGTTTTTGTTTACCTCTT
Source organism: Neltuma alba (assembly GCF_004799145.2). Lineage (NCBI taxonomy): Eukaryota > Viridiplantae > Streptophyta > Magnoliopsida > Fabales > Fabaceae > Neltuma > Neltuma alba. Next base: position 41,619 of record NW_021633866.1, read on the forward strand.
GTGTCAAAGACAATTTTGTGGACAGTGGCATGGATGAGAACAGAGATTTTTCGAGGGTTTGCGGAAGCAAGAAGTTCGGCGGCAGAGTGGCGGCGGCCAAAACGGTCGAAGATGGTACCGCCGACCTTGGTGCCATGGACATGATCGAAGGTGAAGCCATTGAAAGGAGAAACACCCACGTCTAGAAGGCCATCTTTAACAGCTCGCTGCCAAGTTGCGATCTTTGGACGATACACGATTTGCTTCTCAACCCATGGGTACGACTCGTTCACCACCTTCGCATCCCAACCCACTTTCTCTATAAATCTGCATTTGTTCAAAGTTAGTAAATTTACATTGCCTCTGCCAATCTCAATTGAAATGTGTCAGGGAAAGAACGAGTTTTGTTGTTCAGGTAATGGTCATGGGTCATGTGATCAGGCCGAATTTCCTCTCATGCATGCCTCTATTTCTGTTTCGTTCGGCTCAAGCCCCGAGGACCAGGGAACAGCCTATTGGATAAGGTAGATGATGAATGGTAGTTATATCATACTTCTCCGGTCCTAAATATAAAACCCTTATATACACTGTATAACCATTATACACACTGTATAACCATTATACACACTGTATAAAGGTCTCACATTTAGGACCGGAGGAGTATAAGGGGAATCTTCCGTACAAAATCAATGTTTCAAATTAATTAGTAATATCTAAATGAGGTTTTATAATTAAGATTAAAGGCAGTATTATTTAATTATGTGTATACTTTTATATAGATTACAAAATTATTTCGAAACACTTCATTATTAGACTGAGGTCAATATTTTCAGATTCAGCAATAATAAAAAATTAAATTACTTTTTTTTGTTTCAAAAACATTTTATTACTTCGCTGGTAACAAAATCCAATATAATAATGCTCTCTCATATGGAAGATATTATAACACCTGAGCTTCACCTATAATTGTTCTATTACTGAAGGATAAAGCCGTACAAAAATGATAAATAATTTACTAAGATTCTAAAATAGTACATTAAAGTTCTAAATCATTTTAAAATAAAAATAAAATTCTAAAATGGCGGTATATTAAAATTAGACAGATGTATGGGCATTCAAATGTAAGGATTTTCCTTTGAATACAGACATGTCATGAATATTTTGGGAGGAAAGGACCACAATAATTGACTATTGTTGAGTATTTTAAAAAGACATTACTTTCTGATATTCACACACAACAATGACCAATGTGATATCAATATTTAATAGGTGGTATGCTCATAAAAAATATTTTTAATATCTAAAAAGAACTATAAACCTATTTATTACATTTTAAAATATAAATATTATTTTTTATTCATATTTTCATTCACCTTCTTATACTTAACTTTTTATGTACTCCTATAAGTATCTAACCAATTAAATATTTCATTTAAAGGTTATGCCCTTTGCTTGCCTAAAATTTTCTAGACCACACATTTCATTAATGGTCATAACTCCTAACCTTATAAATTTATAATTCTCAATAAATTAAAGGGTACCTTTTAAATTTATTTTAAGATTTCGAAATTAAAACTTGGACGTTTGTCACGTGGGTGGTTGGACAGAGACCTATCTCTAGCCTCTCTCACTGAAGATTTGTGCAACTCTATTTATATAGCTTTTGTTTATTTTTTTAGCATAAAACACGTATATGTTTATTTTATAAAAAAATATAATGTTTATTTTAAAACATTTTTATTTAATTATGAATTTCTTGCCCTTCTTTTTTAACAAATAAAAGCTCTGCTAAGAAAGTATGGAATAACAATGGCTTTTTTCCTTGAAATGAGAAGTAATCAAAGTATACAAGTTTAAGTATCTAAGGAGGTGTTTGAATGGAATCAAAACTATAATTTTAAAATTATTTTTACGGTATACAAAATAAATATGTGAAGGAGTTTATTTCGATTTGCGGAAAAATATTTTTCAGAAGCACTTCTAATACTTTCCAAACACCCTCTAAATCTAATTGAATTATTTAATTGATATATGCGGTGTAAGTTTTTCAGAGAATGAATTACTAGCTTATCTTAGAATTTTCTGCAATGTTGTTAAGGTTTTATTGATGATTTTATATTTTATATGAAGTTGAAAAATGAATTGGATCTAAAATTTTGATTGGTTATATGTTTTGCTTAATGTAGTTGTATTATATATATAATTATTTTTCTGAGAATATAAATTAGAAAAACTTTATAAATTATCCTATGGTAGGTCTTGGTATAAATACAAAAGCGAAAAGGCATAGTGATACACCAAAAATGAGAACATGATTTCATTAAATTATGTCACAGAAGAACGAAAACATTCATTGAATTTAATTTATTGTGTTCCAAAAGTTATGCAAAAAAAAAAATCCAACTATTTCTTTTTTTCTTTTTCCCTTTTTTTAAGAGAAAATAAAATAAAAAGAATATTGAATTTTAAAATTTCAAAATAATATTGATTACTAGTAAAAAGAATTATGTGATTTGTTTTAAGAAGTGATATTTCTATGATTTTAAATTAATAATTCTGTAATAAGTTAATTCAGATATAATATACTATGAACTTTTAACAACTCATTATACACAAATTATAAATAATATAACTTATTTTTTCATCCGTGAAAAAGCAATTAAATGAACCTACCTGGAGCTTGCTCTGGTGTAGAAACCGGCATTAATGGAGGTTCCACCACCGAGAACCCTAGCTCTTGCATTGAGGACTCCGTCAGTTGAAACGAAGTACTGAGAAGGTGAAGTTGCAGAAGTGTCCGCCAAGGTAATGTGAAAATTCTCCATAAACGACACATTTGGATTGTTAAACGGCACCCCGCCTCTTTCCAGCACCAAAACTCTGAATTTCTGTGATAGAGTTGCAGCCAAAGGGCACCCTGCAGCTCCACCTCCGACTATGATATAATCATACCCGTCATTGTTCCTTGTTGAAATCGATGACGAAGATGATGAGAATGAGCTTGCCCTTTTGATGAAAGGATACACATTTTGATTCAACTTGTTCTTCTTACCTGCATTCACTGTTTCATGTTACTTTTTTATGTCAATTTTCTTCTGATATATTGCTGCTATTGCTGAAATAACACAAGCTTGGAAAGTAATATCTGGCTGATGGTTCTGTTTTCTGGATATTGAGAGTGAAGGATATGTTAGTTTATGAGAAGTTCAAGTGAAAAAAGAGTAAATCTGTGATCATCACAAACAAAACCCATTAATCTTCTAATGTTGAAAATGTAAGAAATTGAGAATTTCGGTTTTGGTTTGTGATCTCTTGAACTGAAACTTATGAAGCAGAGAAAACTAGTGCTTTTGGGTACACACTGTGTAAGATGGATAGTGGTGCTTCTTATCACAAAGCGGAAAAACCAAATAGATGTGTAATTCACACAGGGTACACACTGTGTAATTTGCCCTTGGCCTTCTGTTTCCACAGAGATCAGCCCTGAAAACAGAGAGGTAGACAAAGAAACAAAAGATGGATCCTAAACTAAGAAGAATTTTGAGAATAAAATCCTCCTATATGGCTAATGAAGCAAGAAAATGGTAGCATGAGTTAAAAGACTCAACCTTGACAAGAAGTTGGAGAGATGAAGAGCCATAAAACTAGACAGAGCAAGAATTTGACTGCACTAACTGAAGCCATTGAACCTCACAGGCCTCAGAAAAGGGCACTCAATGAATTAGCTGTTTCTTTCCAAACCTCTAAGTGGCTGCCTCTGGTTGGCCTTGTTTTCTGTGAGCATAATATATATATGTATACTCTCACAAAACTATACACCATGTAAATACTTAAACCAGTTAATAAATTTTAGCTAAACCACGCACAAATTAAGATAAATGCAATGTATCAGTAGCATAAGCAAGCAAAGTCAAAGTGTGAAGTAAGAGCAAGTTAGGGGTGAGAATAGAATGCTACCCTCTCTACCGTATTTAAGAAAGCTGAAACTGTACAGCGGGGGAAGTCATTTAATAGTGAAATGAATGCCACGGTTGGAGTGAAGAAGTTATAGCCGTAGGATTTGGGATGGTTTTGTGATCATGTTAAACAACTCTTTCAAGGCCAGCTCACTTACCGGCACATACTATGAGTCATAAAGCTCCATATTTAATATGCCACCAAAGCTATGTGTAAAGCCATTTTAGCTGATCTGGTCATACGTGAATTGAGTTGTCTTGCCATTTTCTTGTTTCTTCTAGATATACATCACAAGCTGGGCTTTCGCTATATTCAACTGCCTCTACGACTGATACTATCCGTCATTAATACTAACATTCATAATTCAAACAACGGTGGGAAAATTATAAGAAAAAGAAGAGGAAGAAAAAGCAGAAAAAGTCGATCTTCGATCAATAAATGGTATGAAAATTGCGGAGAGGGAAAGAAATCGGTTTTCCTTTTGCTCGTTTTAAATTCTATGGACTCCTACTTGGAGAATATTGGTGACAGAAATCTACGTTATTGTTGGTATTGTTTGGTGGTCTGTGTAAATCCAGGGCTGGACATGTTAATTACTTCGAAGATAATGTAAGGGGAACTTCATCTTACTCTTTGAAGTAATTGAAATATTAATTCTCTGATATGGAGCGGACAACTTTGTGTTAAATTCAGGCATAAATGACATTTAATGATTCTCCAAAAACATTAATGAGCATAGTCGGACCTTGCCTGTTCTAAATTAATTCTTTTCAACACTCATCATTTATATTTTCAGTACACATATCTTCTACATTTTCAGTATTAAATTTTTTTAATACATCTTCTGTATTAATATATTAATATCGAGGAGATAATGAATCAATCAAAGGTGCATAATGCACCAGATACTTTTTGATCTATCTAATACTAGTACTAGCTAGTTTATTAATTTGACACGAGGCGGGAGCATTTAAGACCGAAGAAGAGGTTCTTCAACTGTAAAAGGATTGTGAAAGCCACGTATCAGTGTGATGAACTGGCATCTTTCTCTCACACGCACCCAAACAAAAGAGAGGAAGAATGGTTTCTGTGCCTTGAATGCTAAAGGATATGATCACCGTCTTCTTTCTCATATTTTCAGGCTTCTGTAATATATTATATATTGAAGGCTTCTGATAGCTGTCAGTTTCGTCTTCAAAGCTCAAGAGACTCTCCCAAATGTTCATCAGACTATTGCACAGAACTTGGGGATCTGTCATGTCAGCTTCCAAATGAAGCCCCGCACTAATTTTGACTTTGTTTCTTTTGGCTCATATGGACACTCTTGCTCAAAACACGATGGAATATGTGGGCATTTTTTTGGGCGTGAGAGTTCAACCTTTGATTTTGCTCTTTTCATTTTTTGACGTAGTAAAGGATACCAACAGCAATATAATACTCCTCTTTTGCTTAAGAAAACAAAAAAAAAAAAGCAATATAATACTCCTGATATTCATAATACCACCTTAATATGAGAATTAATTTCACTTTTGATTTGATTCTAAATATGAGATTCTAATTTATTTTGTCTATTATATTTATTTTTTTAAGTGATTCTTGTACTAATTGTATATATTAAAGATTCCGTCAAATGATAGTTTTAATTAATACATATGTTTAGTAAGGATATTTTAGAGAATTCAACTCATATTTGTTACAAATTAGTAACTAACTATTATATTAATGATAGAAGATAGTATAATATAAACGTGATTTAATCACTAATTTTGACTTTGTTTTCAATATAGTTTTTTACTTTCTTCAATACTTCTTCCATTTTATTCAAAAAATATACATAGTTAAAAAGTATTATTTTTGGAGATTGAACAAATATTACTTCTGTAATCTAAAAAGGAAAAAAAAATGTTGTTCAGGTTTTCACTTTTGTTTTATGTATACCTCTAATAGTAAATATAAAATTCAATTAACTAATTTAAAAAAATTAAGAAATTTTAATAAATTACTTAATTGGATTATATTTTATATAATTTTTCTGAAATACTTTTAATATTATTAAATTATGTATCGTTTTACAAGTTAGACAAATGGATTTAAAAAAATTGATAAATACAAATACTTTAAAATAATTTGTTTAATTTATTTAATCTTCTCAAATTAATTAATTGAATCTCATACTCAGCATCATACTCATCCTAATTATATAAGAACTTACTATCTTCAGTTTTTGATATAAGATCTCGTTTGATTTTTATTTTGATCATAAATATAAGACTCCAATCTACTTTGTTTCTTATATTTATATTTTTTTTCAAAGTTGCCCTTCTAATAATGGTAGTTCTAGCCAATACACTTAATTAGTAAGGATATTTTAGGAAAGACGGCATTTATTTATTGCAAATAACTAACTTAAATGATTTTCCTAATCTCCTCAAATTAGTCAACTAGCTCTTCTAATTAGGATCGGAGGTAATATTTATAGACAGAATGTAGATCTAATTTTATTTTTATTCTTATATACACTCCAATAAAAATAAAGTTTATAGTTTGTGATACGTTTTGTTTGGTAGAAACAATGTAAACATTTACTGATGAAGTCCCGTAATGCGAGCATCTTTGCGTAATTTCCGAATCGAGAATTCATATTCTCCAACCCATAGTTCGCGGCCTGGCTGCAAAGTTTCTGTGGATAAATGGAACCCCACAGGCCACAGCCATAAAGACGAAACTTATCCATCCACCAGTATAACTTTTGTTCAATTTTTTTTTTTTTTGCAGATTTTTTTTATGAATCAAGCCAGAAGGATTAATCATGACGATATAGGTATTTCAACTCATAAAATATATAAAAATATTTTTAAGTTTAAAATCTTCACATCACCCATAAGATTCAAAAAGGGTGTTTGGATGAGTGTAAAAGTGCTTTTCAAAAACACTTTTTGGTAAATCGAAACAAACTCTTCTACCTATTTACTTCGTATGCAGTAAAAATACTTTTAAAATTGTGGTTTTGTTTTTATCCAAACACTCCCAAAATCCTGTACTGTTGTAGAGTTTGATATTGGCTTTTATCTAGACATATAAACCTTAGTTGTCAGTTTTTTCTACTTTCACTTGACACATTCATGCATTGTTGGCCTTTAATTATTATTTCATGCACAGAATCAGATCTTTTTTGGTTTACAAGCATTGATACAAGACTTTGCTGTGCGTGTGAAAGTAACAACTGTTAAATAGGATCAGAGGCAAGCAAACTCTTCTTTCATTCAAAACCATGCTACATGTGAATCCATAGACACATCACATGCAGCAAATTAATTGAAAGAATCTGCATAAATACACTAATATCCATCAATTTTTTTTTTCCATAACATACACTCGTAACATTATAAAACTCTTCGAAACAAAATGCTTTAAAAAAAAAAAAACCAGCACAACCATTAAGATCGTGCAGATAGCTTCTGTTGTGGAGGAGACCTGCACAAAACTGAATGACTCTAAGGTCAAGATGGTTTTGCACTTGGCCTACTCATATTTGGGTCCTTTCTCCGAAGAAGTTACGCTAGATGAAGCACTAGACACGGTATCACTACTGTCAGTAACGGAATTTTGATTGCTTTTTGATGGGTTTCTCTGGGGATCGTTGTTTGTTGGAGGATTCTGTGCCTGCTCTGCTAGTTTTCTGATAATGCTCAAGAGTGTTGGAAGAAACTTGGCAGACAAAGATATCATTCCTGGAAGCTGAAAGCATGCACACTAAAAGATGAGACTACCAAACACCCACTTGCAAAATTGGTTTAAATTCTCTCTCATACTTTATAATTTTATATTATAAAGTTGCTCATTGCTCACCATTCCATGGCGGAATTCATTCGAGATGTCCAGCTGAACCCATAGGGCTTTTCCGAGAAGAAAACCGATAAATATGACACCCAGATACAAGGGGTTTCTGCCATGAAGAATATGAAACTAAGGTGACAAAAAACTCATTCTTAAAATACTGTGCCTATGAAAAAGATCTTTATGATAACCAGATTTTATTTGATCAAAATTTCGTATTAGCTTGTGAGTTTCTCGAGAACAGAGGAGAGAGAGATGTTGTGAGAGCAAGAGAAAACATACACTCATTCCTAAAAACAATTAAAAAGACATCAGAGGATTACACGGTTGACATGTACCTTAGAAGTGTCACAAATTCATTGAATCCCAGAATAAGTAAAGCAACAATTGCCCATGGAGGTGGTAACCAGTTGTTACTACGATTGTTGGCCTCCTGACAATGCAAAGTATCCATGAAAATTTTCAAGCTAACAAAACACACTAATGAGAAAAGCATTTTATCCATAAAACAAGATTCTTTGCGGATTTTGTTAATAAATCTTCCTAAATATATATAGAAGCATATTTGTCAATCTGTCATCATAAAAAAAATGTGAAACATCATACCTGTGCAGAAATGGCTTGAGTGACACTATATTCAGTCTCTGTCTTGAATTGTCTCCACACATTTTTGCACTGTACTGGTGTGATTAAGGTTTTAGAAGATGGAATCTACCCCAGGAATTAAGTCGAAGAAGCTTATCAGTTCCCAAGGTGGAAGTTTCCAAACCGTTAGAAGTTGCAAGTAACCAAAAAGATGCAATTCTGTGGCCTAGTATGAAATTGCAATTCAATAGGTGCACGAGATAAAACAGAAAATTGTAAAGTTGAACCTCTGTCCAGGTGCTTGAAGCCAAAGGATCAACTGATGTAATGCTTCTGTCTTTCATAGAACTTGGAGAATCCAGCAATGCAACTGTTAATGTTTTCTCAACATTATCAGCAGTAGAATCTAAACGAATAGCCGCCATAACAGATAGCAACTTCAAGGACTGCAAATAATTCAATTTGGTTAAACAGCTGATTGAATGCAATACAAACTGTAGCAACAGAAAACAGTATTCATAATCCTGTCATACAGCAGAACGGGCAGTCTTGGTGATGGCTCGAATATCTTCTTTCCCAGTCCAAATACGAGGCATTGAATCAGAATCATGGCTAAACAATGTTGTAAACCTGTTTTCATATTCAAGGTAAGTGACTCTTGATTACATTTTGAGAAAAATAAGGATGTCCACTTAAATTGCAGGAGCTTCAGACCTGTCCTTCATACGGATCAGAACTCTTCCAGATTCTTCCCTTGCCTTTGCCTCTACTAAACCCCTTGCATAATCCTCTAGACTTGTGGTCATGTTCCGTCTTGTTTCTTCATCCATATCAAACCCAGAAAGTGCAGTATAGAAGCCTGATACGGCGGATTCTGTCTCACGCTTAAGAAGATTCCTTATTGCTGGCCATGTATCACTATTGGCTTCATCCAGCAGGGCTTCAATAGGTCCAGACAAAGCGTCTTTCAGTTTTTCCTGCAGGACACTGCTATCAGAAATTCGTAACAAATTACATGCAAATTTGACTTCCGATTGATGAAGTATAGAATTTTGATGACTTATATTGATTCAAACTCACTGTCTTTCCGCACAAATATGAATAATTTCACCATCATTAAGACAATTACTTCAGAATTTACAAGATATCACTATCAATGTTGAATAAATACCTCATATGATGATGTAAGTTCAGACAGCTTAGCTGCTCGAACAAAAGCAACATGTGCGACAATATCACGATGGAGTTTCTCCCTTGCCTTGGATGTATCCCAGTTTGCTTGTTCAATTATTACATCTGAAAGGATAATACATACATTATTGTCACATTAAGTGAGATTTACAAGCCACAAAAATAATAAAGTTCATTAAGTTTTAGCTGTTCTTTTGGTGGAAACCAAAAGCTAGTGATTTCATTGTCAGCATCTTTTTACGGTGCATGATCCACTTCATGATTTCATATCAAGCTAACGTTTATTTCTAAATACCTGCACAAGCTTCATCAAACTGAGCCATAAAAGAGTTTGTGCATCTATTAGCAGCAGCAGAAAACCCTTCCCCTCCTTTCAAAGCCTTGTCAAGAGCTTCCTTGTACTTTTCTAGAATTCCAGACCTTATATGTCCCAGCACAATTTGGAATGCTGGTTGAACAAGCTAAGGAATCGACGGGCAAAAACATTTAAGTAATATAATCACATTATAAATCTTAAAATTTTCATGGCTGATTGAAATAAATTAGGGCCTTATCCAGGGGAAAAAAACAGAGAGAGACTAAAATAAAGTTAAGAAGAAGTACTTGCAACAATTTTTCTTGAAGCTGCTTTTGTTTTGCAGATCTGACACCTTCATCAAAATAAGTGGCTTCTGAATCATACCTAGAATGAAACACAAGAGCTCAATATAGATGAAATCCTCGTCAAGGCGATCTCTTATGAGATACTTCTACCAAATTCAACATGATTACGATAAAAGGAAACGTAAGAGGTCTGTTAAGGTAAAAGTAACAGTAACTATTTATTTATGTATGTTTCGACATATGAATGCAACAAAATCAAGATTTAGAAACTATAATTTCAAACTACAGTTCAGTTTGAATTGAAGGATTAAATACATCACGAGAATAAAACATAAGGGCCTCGCACAATACCTACCAAATTTAAGTTACGTTGGAAAAGGAAAGATAAACCCCAGAAGCATTATATGGGGTTTCACATGAAACTCCCACATCAAAAACCGTTGATAAAATAAATATTAAATAACCAAACATGGCATTTTCATAGAATTCCAAAGCATCCACCGAATCTACCTCCACATTGTACCACCATAAATAATCAGAAGCACTCAGACCAACTAAAGTAAGACTTGACAATTTTGATGTTAGAATTCTAAATATGCAACATGTTTCTCATTAGGCTGCTACTCCCTCTGGTCCAAAATGCAAGTTATGTTTCAAAAACACCAAGGATAGAAGTTAAAAGTTACATGACTCATTAAATTTGTAATATAAAAATATTACATTCCTCCCACCATTACCCCTATTTAATACATTAAATTCTTTTTTTTCGATAGTATTAATGCATTAAATTCTAACAGAACATTGATCGCAAAGCTTTAAAACCACGGGAAAAAATGAGAAAAACGTAATTAACAACAACACACCAAACAACACTTACACATAACTTATAATTTAGACTGGAGGGAGTATTAAACCAGCATAACGCTAAGCAGAAACTGTGATTATAAACATAAGATTACTTCGTATCCATGAGTCTGAGGCGATGGAGATGTCATATAAAATGAATTAAACTCACTCTGACAGACAAGAGCCAAGGATTGAACTGAGCTTTTTGCCAAATCCAGGAACTGGGCCAGATTGCACATCCTCTTCCAATTGATGCCAGTCCTGAGAAATAATCGTAAAGCAATTTACGTTAACATAAACAATTAAAGTAGTCATAATGTCCATGGAGGAGTACTATGGTAAAAGAATTGCGGATACCTCATTTGCAGCGAAGGCAGCGTACTTCTCATTGGCAATTTCTTCACATCTTACAGTAGCAACCATGACCTAAAATTGGGGGATCAAAGATAATTAATTAATCAAATAAAAACATGTCCAGGGAAAAACATTACACCATTTATATGTTACCTTGTGAGCAGGAAGGTCCAGATCCTTGTTTTCCTTAATGATTTTCCAAATTTGCTGAGCACTAAAAGAAAAGCCTGAAGCAGGAACTACTCCACGTCGATCTCCTGCAAGCCCACCAGGAGTGATAGAATGATAGAATCGTTGCCTCAAGTTGGCAACCTACATTTAAAATATATCACATAAATAAATGATATCTGCGAAATAGAGGGATCCAATAAGCCAAAAATGTATATATCTTTTTTCAAATGTGAAAACCAATCTGATCCTACAATTATGTACAGACCAAAATAAATGGCTATAGCACAGTCACAACCCAGAAATGCAGACAGAGAGATGCACTAGTCTTGATAATGATTTATTTTACAGTCAGCTAGCAAAAAGTAGGCCTTTGGTGCACTATCCACTACCTGCTCCTTGAACTGTTCTTCCTTTTCTTCAAAACTAGAAAGTGCAACAACTTCAACCTGACAATTTGTTGCCAGATGTAAACAGTTACTAAAAATGCTAATAGAATTATGACATATGCAAGAAAAGATCTATAAATTTGGTGACAACAGAATGGATTACAAATTACATTAAAGAATTCACCCAATGGAGTTTCCATGTGGACTTGTGGCTTAGGAACAGAGTCCCATATCTGCAATAAGGATACGGAAAAGGAAAGAATCAAACACTGACTGGGAAACCTTCATAACAGATTCAATACAGAGAATTAACATGAAAAAGCATAATATTACCTTCTGAATATCTTCTCGCAAAACAGGTTCTAAATTTTCAAGGGGTGTCTATCAATGGAAAATATTAACCATATAAGTAAATTTTACACTTAAGTTGAGCTCTCGATGACAGAAAATAGTCAAATAACAATAGTAAAAGCACTTTTGCTTACGCACTCTTGTCTTATCACGAATGACAAACAACAATGTTGTTTTGCGTGGGCTAAACAATCTCATCATAACCTGAAAGTAGTACCAAGCATGCATTTAAATTTAACCCAATTTTCGTGATTCCAAATAGCAGCTTGTAGTCAATAGTTAGACAAAACATACTTGAAAGACAGTTTTCAACAGAGGCTTATTTGCGGCTTGCTCACGGCCAATGTCATGACACCACCTTTACAAAATTGCATGTGAAAAGAAATCAGTTGCACAAAGAAAAAGGGTTCACATAAAACAGGAAGTGAAAGATATCATGACATATATGAAGTTTATAAAACATGTTTGTATTACAAATATCTGAAGGTAGAAGCGGGAGCAAACCGAAAACTGACATGTTTATTAGCACTATGTCTGAAACAGCAAGAGCAAAAAGAGCACTCTGTTTTTCAAATGCCGTATCATCCTGACAGAAAAGGCAATATCAATCAGTACAAGAGGAAACAACCAAACGTAGAACATGAGTATTGATATGTCATGACTCTTCGTTTATTTTTCTGAACTAGTATGAGATTTCACAGGTTTAAATTCACATTGTGATTGAGGTTAAGGTATAATAATAATTGGAGTGGCACCTCTCCACGTTCTCTTCCATCTGTACCCTCCAAATCCATCACAAGTGTAAAAGGCTCTATGCCTGCACATTTTGCCATCCAAATTCCTTTAGTTGTTTGAGATCTGAAAACAAGCACATCCCATCAAGTCATTGTCTTCTCGTTGGACAAAAATCATGTAAATTGTGAAATGAAGAGGCATGCCTTCCTTTAAAAGCATCCATCTCATTGAAGTCGGTGCGAAACAATTTATTTAATAGCGTGCTCTTCCCTGCTCAGACCAAAAGCAAAAAACTTAGATAATATAAAAGATCCCATTGCTGGGAATAATCCGACTTAAGTTTAATTTGATTACAAGAGAAATATCCAAAACGTAAACTGAAAATGCAATGAAGAAAATATAGAATCCTTAGGAAAAGAATTCATAGAGATAGAGAGAGACACCAAGGAAACTAAACTTGATTACTGGAAATCATCCATGTAAATAGATAATAGATTCTAGTTCTACGTCAAAATGTCAACCTCAAGTTAATGCTCATAACAACACAAGACACTTTCAAAAGTCTGTAGTAAAAATCATGTCAACCTAAATAAGGCATGCTCAAAACCATATTACGATACTTAAATTTCAATCACGATCATCATTCTTTGCCATGTAAAATGAATCAGTTAGCTTTAAGAAGGTGAAAAGTGATAAGATGCTAAGATAGTGGAGGCAAGAGAACATACCACTACTCTGTGGACCCATAATAGAAACTACAGCATACGAAAGCCCACATTCGCCCAATTTGACCTCCTTCATAAACTTTTCGATTCCGGCAACATTGAATGTACCTTCTCCATCAATAAGCTGAGTGGAACAACAGCCCTCACTATTTGCTGGATAATTAGATATTCAACATTAGCGTATGAAAGAGTTACGCGAAGAAGAATTCTACAACTTTTTAACTTAAAAACCAATTACGTGGGCCTTCTCCTTTCAATAGAAAATGAGTTTTGTTGTTCTTATTGATATTAATAATGATCCATGAACGTAGAAGGCAGATTAAAAAAAACAGGGAAAATGTCATTGGAATGGTCATGGATTTCTTTTGTTAGATTAACTCTCGCTTACCATGTCAGGTACAGTTAAGTTAAGGTCTTCACTTTTGTTAAGTGCCTGAATCTTGAAATAAAACACACTAATTGATCAGTTTAATTCATTTCCGCCCAATATTTCCAAATATGAAAGAGCTGTATCCCAAAAGCTAGCTCATTGGAGAGTCCAAAGTTCACATAATCATATCTGCCCAGCATTAGAATCCCATTCTGAGACTGAAGTCCAATACTTTACGAAGGATTATAAAATTTTTGACCCCGCTTCACAGCTCTCGTGCCAAGGAAACCAAAAAAGTTTGTGACAAAAGGGAACATTTGAAAATTAGATCGTGAGATTGGAAGTTGCAAGACTTATTTCCCATCATTGCCAATTGCAATGGGTCATGATAGATGGGCATTGAAAGACCTATTATGCTAATCTCAGGTCTCATAAATTAATGGTAGGTCAAGTCAACCAGTTAATTGTAATTTGCATTCTCATCTTAATATATAACATAAAATATATACCAACATTATTCCTTCAAGACCATGAAGAAATGTATAAAAGCCATGATGAAATCCAACTGGGACCCACTAGTTTAGCATTTCAAGACATATTATCAATGAATATGTCAGAATTAATCAAATCCCAAACAATTATGCCTTGAAATTGAAGAAACAAATAAAGAAAACGCATGCGAGAGTTAAATGTGTGTTTTTGTGAGTTTCGGTTATAAGAAAACACGAATATCAGATCACGGATTACGAAAAGTTGACAGAAATGAAGAAAGTGAAGAATAATGATAAAAATGAAGAAACCGATCGATATGGAGATCGGAGACGTACCCATTAACGTGGGGATTGATATGTTATAGATTCAAACGAATGTGGCCAAAAGGAGAATGAAATGAAGCAATGGGACGATGATCTTCTCAGAGAGGCATCACATCAGCATATGACTTTCGTTTCTAAAAAGCAGCCTTGACTGTCTCTTTCCCGTCCATGAAAGACACGATCCCGGATATTATCAACTTTCCTTTTTTTCCCCTTCCCAGATAATCTTTTCTTTTTCTTTTTCTTTTTATATGATATTTGGTAGAAAGAAATACAAAACAAGCAATATATATTGGAACTTGGAAGAATCAAAATTAAAAGAAAATATAAAATCATGTTCAGTATACAAATCAACCTCATGTTTTGTATATAAGTTGAGCTGGTGAACCGCTTTTTTTTTTTTTTTTTTTAAAAAGAGAATTGTTATAATTATGACTTATGAATAATTGAACTCTCTAAACATATCATGTTACACAAACACACACATGGAAGGATATATAGATTTGTTATCACATGCGTATACGTATATGTTAATATTAACAAGTGTATGATTCTCTTAATTAATTTAATGCATATATTGGAAATTGAGATTAAAAGAAACATATAATATTTTTTAGCTTGTTTAAAATGACTTATAAATAATTTTACAACTTTTCGATTTACAGAATACGAAGTAAATATGTGAGAAAAATTTTATTTTAACTTACACCAAACATGCTTATAAGTGATTTTAAACCTGACTCCAAACAAGACCGCATCTAAAGACTAGAAGTACATAATATCCATACAATATGAAGAATAAAAAAAAGAATTTCGGGGTACAGCCTCGCGCCTCCCCTCTGGCTGTTTGTGCAATTATATTTCATACCTTTTAGAAATTATTCCATACCTTTTATCAAAATATTATAAACCCATTTATTATTTTTTTCCAAAAATTAAACTCATTAATTTGTTTGTCTTTTTCTTATTTTCGAACCAAATAGAATAATATACATATACATATATATATATACACTACTTCCGGTCCTTAATATAAAAACCTGTTTGACTTTTATTTTGGTCCTAAATATAAGACCACAGTCCACTTTATTTCTCATATTTATACATTTTTTTCCAAAGTAGCCTTTCTAACAATGATAGTTCTAATCAATACACTTGATTAGCAAAGATATTTTAGGAAAGATAACACCTGTTTAGGACAAATAACTAACTCAACTTACTTCCTTAATCTCCTCAAATTAGTCAACTGGTTCTTATAATTAGGACCGGAGGTAGTATATAAGATCTAGTTTTGAGTAAAGGAAGTGCATGAACTTTGCCTATTTTAATCTGTAAAAGAGTTCAAAAATAAAAATTGGATAAAAAGTTTGGTTGATTATTTTTCAAAATCTCCCTCACATGTTTCAAGAGAATGAAATTGTTGCATGGAATGACTTGCTGACAACTGTGACATTCCTTGAGATCCATAAAACCCTTCTCCACAGGATTTTCCCCCAATTTTATGCCAATTGTTTTGCTATTGCTAGGAAAAAAACTGTTGTAAAATTGTTGGTTGTAAAAGTTACTGTCAAATGTAATTAAAATTTGTTTAAAAATTTAGGTTCAACTTATTTTTAGTGAACACAAATCGTATGCAATTTATTATTAATTACGTATAAAACGAAAGATATTTGCTATATGTGATTGAAAAAGAGTTACACTTGTGTGAGTCTTTCTATAAATAATTTTGCAATGAGAATTTTGTAACAAATTTTCCATTTTTTAATTATAACGTTGTTTAGTTCTTGTAACAAATTCTTCTTTTATCTTTCAACTTTTTGCCCCCCATGTCATGTTCATATAGGGCCTAATAAATTATAATGGGTATGAATGGGGTAATGTTTCTTCTGCATGTAATCCTTCTATTCATAATAATATAAAATGTTAGTTAATCTTTCCCAGAAACTAAGAAATATTAATTAAATCATTAAATGTGTTTTAAATTGATAAAAGTTATATATTTTTTACTCTCCTTTTTATATTTTAAACTCTCTTTTCTCTATATAACAAAAGGTAAAAGTGAAAAACTATCATTGGTTCCTCTATTAATTTCTTATGTTTTGGATCAAAATTTTCTTTCAAAACACTTCTTATATATATACCACTTCCGGTCTTTAATATAAAACCTCGTTTGATTTTTATTTTGGTTATAAATATAAAATTCGAATACATTTTGTCTCTCATATTTGTGTATTTTTTTCAAGTTGGTCCTTCTAATAATAGTAGTTCTAACTGATACATTTAATTAGTAAGGATATTTAAAAAAAATATTAATTTATTACAAATAACTAAATTAATTTATTTTGTTAATTTTTTTAAATTAATTAATTAACTCTTATATTTAGGATGAGGAGTAGTATATTAAAAACAAGAGGCAAATGATAATAATGCCACATCAATGCAGGCCCTAGCCAATACAATAAATTTCAGGTCAAACATAAAAACAAGTCCTAATAAATGAAAATTATTTTCACAGATCCAGATACAGATACAGACCCCAGATACAGAGTGTGGGTCCCGTCCCCAGGCTTCCTTTCTTCTTCTTGTTCTTCACTCTATATGAAGGGCATATCCAGCTGGCAGCTGCAGATTCATCTGCACTTTGGGTGTGAAGAGAGGAAGCAGAAAGCAGAGAAATGAAGGGAAGTTACGACATTCCAGTGTCCACCAATGTGCAGAGAAGATATAATCGCTGGAAATTTTATGTTCCAGTCATCTATGACTGGTTCATCAACCATAATCTTTCTTGGCCCTCTCTCTCCTGCCGGTTCTTCTTCTTCTCCTCCTCCTCTCTCCTTCATGCTTTATTCTTATATCTGATACCCAGTTTGATATATACTATGCGATATGATTCCACGGAACACGTAAGAGAGCTTCGATTTCAGCTCTTCATGTGTTCGTACATTGACGCCATTTATTTGACTCCTTTCTCCCAAGAAGGATCTTATGATGTTGGCCCTGTCAACTCTGAAATCAAATATCCTTCCGGCATGGATCTGCGTTTTTTTTTTTTTGTTCTTTTGGGGGTTCTTGAATAATTTTGGTCTTGAATTCGGTTCATCAAGCTTTAGTGGTTTTAGACGTAGACGAAGCAATTTGAACCATTTGATTTGGATTTTTTTTAATTTTTTAAAAATATTTTTTGGTAAGACAGCGTCTCCGTCTTACAGAAGACCGTCTTTATTATATGCTTATTTTATTCGAAATAAAAAGAATAGAGATCTGAAATTTCCGAAGTACGTCGTCAAAGAAGCCAACATAATTTGATGCCACTTTATTAGTAAAAATCCTTAACAAAACACAATCATGATTATATGAGTATGTTTGTGATGTGATGATTTGCGACTGGGAATTAATACGATAACTCATGAAGATAAACATATGGATTAGTGTTATATTCATTCTGTGAATTTTTTTTTTCTTTGGCCATCAGCCTATGGATACTTTGTTAGATTGTAATCTTATTTATCTAATTATTTGTATTCCCTATTAGGCAGAGTGTTTGGGTTGATTAATTTCTTTTTGAAAAATGTTATGTTTTTATTTTCATCCCTCTGCAAAACCTCAATCTATCGGACCTAATTTGTCTGAACACTCCAAACTCATTATATTAGATCTACATCATCCAGACTCGAGCTGCACTGTTCAAATCTAAAAATTTTAATTAATTAATTTTAAATAAATTTTTTTAAAAAAATGATAGTTGAGATGTTATTTTTATTATTTTAAATTTTATACCTATTAATTTAATTATTTTAAAAATAAAAAAATTAAATTTGGATAGTATATATCTGATAAGCTTGAAATGCTTATCGAAGTGATAAGTACCTAAACTCATTCATTGATCCTCATTTAATGCTCATTGCGTATTGTGGTTATTATTGTGATAAAATCTAAACTATTTAAAATTTGATTTAGTTATATTTGTAAATAAATTAGTAGTTCATACTGTTTATACTATTGGTTGTGTCGTTTGTTTATTTTCTTGTTCTATTATTAATGGTTCATTGTACTGCTATATATGAAATACTTCACATGTCATGAAAAGAGCAACAATCATTATATTTTAATTAGTATCATTTAGTTCGGATTTAAAATTTGCAAATTTAAAAAAAATTGAAAAACTCAATTGGATTTGAATTAATACGATAATTTGTATGAACAAATAACTTTTTATTGTAATTAAAATGAAAAGCTATGGAATGAACCATGCCAAAGCAACGAAGATATGACTGCTTATTCATCAAAATCTATTAACCTCTTACAATTATATATAAGGTTAGAAATACAAAACATTAATATTGAGATTTTGAGTATGTCTAACCAGTTAGTTAATATACTCATTGATTTACTATTGCGATAACAAGACATGCATCTAGCTAGAAGAACATGAAATTGCCTCTTCCATCCTGAATAATTGACTTCTTAGCGTTTTCATTTGAACATTTTACTTGGAGATTATCAAAATATATATTTACATATGCTTATTTTGAGATGAGTATATATAAATGCAAAAATGCTTCGATAATGTTTAGAGATTCTTAAGGACCTGGCATAATCTCCTATATATTAATGTTCATGTGTGTGAATTATATACACAACTCTACATTTTCATTTCTATGTCACTTCTTCTATGAATATGCGTTCATACATGAGAATGGGGAACTAGAATAGCCTTTGTTTAAAGCCCTACTAATTAGCTTGTTGTAATCGCAGGTGGGGCCCTCAATTCGATGAAACTAGGGATACCAAGAAACAACGTTTGTACCTTACTGAACAGGCAAGAACAATATCGTACATGGAGAATATATAATAACAATTCAAACAACTTGTAAATTTGAGTTTTGATTATAAATAAAACATTTTTAATTGTCAAATGTAACTCTCAATTAATTTGTAATTGAGATTCCTGTTTTACAACTATCTGCTGAAGCAACATTTGCAACTCATTTTTCAGCAACTTTTTTCCAGGGACTAACTTTCATTAATCCTCTCTTTTGGAATTGAAATCCCATTAATCCCCTTTTCATATATACGTGTCTTCCTGAAGCTTTTCTAATTAGTTTGCAATAAGAATATTATTTTAGCATGCTTTTGTTGAGCTGTCTTGGTGATTAATTATTACATATATCTTTGCTCTTAGTTTACTAATGTTGCCATTATGTTTCAGACTGATGGTAGTTATCCAAATACTCTAGTTATAGCAGACTGTGAGATTGTTAAGCCTAAGGTTGCATCAGAGGATATCAGAAGGGTAACATATGCATATATCATTACCAAGACTTGTTCTTATTTATGCGTTTTGCTATGTGATCATGAAGCTTCTATTTATCCAATTGTAATTCAAGTGGATGTACTTTTTGGTTGTAATTTGATATTTCTTGATTGATCAGTTTCATGAAGACGCACGCTCTCCCAATATCAAGAAGAACAAATCCATTATTCACCCCGGAGAGGTATGCACACACAAATGGGACATCATCTTCAAATCCTCTAGAATCTGCTCATTAATCTTTTCTTCTTCCTTTTCTATATAGAGTGCAATACTAGTTAATATTCATCTAGGCCTGATTATTTTGAAATATCTAGATGAGTATTAATTAATTCTCTCTTTTCTTATATTAGATCAGTGTATAATCACTATTGATTGTTGAATGAACTAATAAATTCTTTGGCGTTGATGATGTCTTTCAGGTTAACAGAATCAGGGAAATGCCACAGAATAATAATCTGTTGGTGGTGCACACAGATAAACCTGAGGTGTTTGTCTAATAATTTAGTGCTTCTTTTTACTACCCTACATTATTCCTAGTTAACTAGATTTTATTAGTTATGATGAGGTAGTTAATTAATGTAAGCTTGTTATAATTGTGGCACTAATTAAGTTTTTTCTTTTCTATTTTTGAATATATATGAAACAGTTAATAATTTGGGATATTGACGCTCAACCAGCTCGCCATGCTATCCCTGGAGCTGAATATTCCATACCGGATCTGGTATTTAGCTTTTTTTTTGTTTTTTGGGGGTCTCTCCTCATACATTTTTCCATTAATTCATTCGGGCAATTTTTATGTACCATATATGGTAATTTACTATGAATAATTGCGCCTGAGTTTATCTATGGAATTCACCAATATAAATACAATCTTAATATGTGTGTGTGTGTGTGTGTGTTTTTTTTTTTTTTTTTAATAAGATTGAAAATGGTTCAGACATGTTTGGATGATACTGGGCAGCTTCTAATAAAAGGTCAAGACATTGAGCTTATGAGTTCTTTCACTTATGCATATATTTCTTTAACTTTTAGAATCGTTCTAGAGAGCATCCTAAAAGGAGTCTTTATACTCTTTGACTTGTTTGGCTCAGAAATCATTCTAAAAAGCACTCATATATCTCTTCTTTTAGCTTATTATTGGATTCTGAGAGCATCCTCAAAAACACTTAGATATAGTCCGACCCTAGAGAAAACTTTCTGCAAGGAACATCCTTGCGGACCTATAAAGGGGAGAGCATCCTAATTAAAAAGATACTCATAGGCTTTGCTTGGGAGAGCATTCTAAAAGAGGACAAACTTGTGGGAGGAAAATATCATAAGGAAATCTTTAAGTATGTTGTGAAGATATCTTGGATGTTTTGGTTAAGTTTGCTGATATACATGCATATATTCATATCTATTTTGCAGATACTGGCGGGGCACGATGATATTGCTCAATTTGCTTTGGCTGTTTCTGCTTCTGAACCTTATGTTCTTTCTGGAGGTCCATGTTCTTTTTCATTTTACATTAATTCTGATTTTATAAACATCTTTTAGAGATTCTGTTTCCTATGCTCTTGTTTTATGGCTCTGACGCATGCATGCAAACACCAAATTTTCATTTGATTGTTTTAAAAAGCACTTAAAAAATATACTTTCATACAATTTGAGACAAAACTCTTTTAATTTCATATTATTTGGCACGCAGTAAAATTATTTCTAGAAATTTAATATAGACACTCCCTAAATTCGATCCTGCAGGGAAGGACAAGAATGTTGTTTTATGGAGTGTGGAAGACCATATGACATCTTTAGCACAGGCAGCCTACTTTAGACTCGGTTCCATTATTGGTAGGAATTATAACCCTGTTGTCAATCCACGTGGCATCTTCCGTGGACACACTGATACTGTCGAAGATGTCCAGTTTTGCCCTACTAGGTATATATACTTACTAATTAATTTCTATCTTGAGTTAGTTTAATTATATTTACAAGCTCCAAATCCAAAAAGCTATTATTCCTAAATATTATTAAGTTCAAGTATTTAACCTTCTCACTACGCAAATATTTGCACCTCTTTATTGGAAAGTCCACAAGAGTTCTGTAGCGTAGGGGACGATTCCAACTTCATATTATGGGACGCCCGTGTTGGCCCAGACCCCGTTATCCAGGTTCTTATTCTTTAATTAATTTATTTATTTCTGTTTATTTATCAATTTTCTTAATGATAACAATATAATTAATTAACTTTCAAATCTCCAAACTATCTTAAACTATTATATATGCTCGTCAATATTATTGTCTCTCCTAATTTTAACAGGTCCAGAAAGCTCATCTTGAGGACGATATCCACTGTGTCGAATGGAATAACTTCGATGTTAATTATATTCTCACTGGGTCTGTACGCACACCCACTGCTTAATTATACAACAATAATTAAATTTTTTTCTTTTAATAATTAGATAAATGTCTTTTTTTTGGTTTCTGGTGAACTATACAGTTCTGCTGATAGGTCAGTTCACATGTATGATCGTCGAAACCTTAACAATGGCCGACGAGGACCGAATCCTGTTTATAAATTCCAGGGACACGATGCATCTGTCCTTTGTGTTCAGGTACATATATATGTATATATTCTTTGAACTAAAACTTTTATGGTACTTTAATTAAGGGTTAAAACTTATTATGTTTAAATCTAATTAATGAATTAATAGGAGTGATATGTTGAGATTAAATTAAAGGTGGGTGTTTGAACTTTGAACTGTGCAGTGGTGTCCCGATAAACCATCCGTATTTGGCACTTCTGGTGATGATGGCATTGTTAACATTTGGGACTATGAAAAGGTAATTTGATGGAACTCTCTTAGATATTTAATTATTAATTATTTTCCTTCATTTTCTTAAACATCATAAGTTCCAACACTGTTGGGAACACTATCTTCTCGTTTCTGTTTTATTCCCAAGAATCGAATCCACATTCAAGTGCTACAATAAGGAAACATCAGGTGCCATTAGGTCAAAAGGCCTAAAAACACTATATGTACTCAGATAGAGAATTGTGTGTTTGCCTACATGAATATATATATATATATATAGGGATAAGATGTTTAAATACCTTAAAAATATTCACAGAGAAACATCCAGCATCTAAAAGTTTTTTTGACTCTTAAATGCCTTGAAAGTTCTATTTAGCATTTTTGTCCTGAACCGTTATATATCGTTAAATTTAACTATTAAAAGCTTTGGTCAAACTGTATATATAATTTAATAGTCAAATTTAACAGCAGACAATGACCAAGGTTATTTTATGCTACGAAAATAAACTTACAAGTCATATAAGGGTAAAAAAAAAATCTTGGTGCTGAATGCTCCCTTGTAGATATTTTCAGGATATTTAAACACCTCATCTCATATATATATATATATATATATATTATATTTCTTGAACATCTTACTCTCTCTCTCTCTGTTATATTGTGTATATAGGTTGAGAGAGGTTCATCTTGTGCTGGTGGTGTGAGAGAAGAAAGGGCACCTCCTGGTTTATTCTTCCGACATGTTGGTCACAGGTGAGTAACATACATAGTTAACTGTTTAATTAGTTACATACTCTTCCGTTTTGTTTTGTTTTTTTTTTTGGGTCAAGGTTAAAATGTTTGAAAACAATGGTTTTTTTATCTAATATTGTCAGGCATAGGGCAATTGAATTCCAGTGGAATCCATCAGATCCTTGGACCATTGTTAGTCTCTCTAATGATTGCAGAGGTCTCGGAGGTGGTACATTACAGGTACATCTACACGAGCAATTCTGTCTTTACATACACAGATAAACATTTATAAAGATTCAATAAGACATATAACATTAATTCTAGTATTATTATTGTCGATTCTTACAATTTAGTTAATCAAATTTTGATTATTTTAGTCAGTGTGGTTTCTCTATAACTCAATTATGAAATAATTTAAAGGTTGTTTTCATGAAAAATACAGATGTGGCGAGTGATGGATGTAATATATGAAGAGAATAATGAGAACGTGGAGAGGAAAATGGCAGAGCTGAACAGGTTCAGACGTTGCACTGCGGGACGAAGCCTGTCATCTATCAAGGATTTATGCTTTTGCTTCTAGCTAGGTTTTCTAATTAGTTGGTCAACCCAGTATGACTTCAACATTAATATATATGAGAATAACTATATTGACATAGTGACTTGGCAACTCTTATTTCATAATGCAAGATTCAGATACTGTTTGAACATTTAAAATCATCATCATTAATGTTATATAAATGCCTTAGTTTGTGATGTTATGCTATATTTTAATTTGTTAACATATTTATAGGATTGATACTTACCATATTTTACTTAAGGTTTTATAAATGATGGATGTTGCCAATATATATATTTGATGTTCATGAGAACACGTTGACTATTCAATGTGTTTTCCATTTTTTTAAATTTTTAGTCAATATCGAGTTGGTTGGAGTAGGAGAGTAAATTTGTTCAACAAAGAATCTTTCAGCTAATCAAACGGAAGTAGTAGTTAGGGGGTAACTTGCAAACTAACTAAAGTGATTTTATGAAAACTGTTTTGTGATTTTCAGATTTTATGATATCTTTGTCCAACTCCTGATTTTTTGAGATCCTCTTTTGGCTGACATGTGATTAATTATTTTCAAATTTTATTCAAAGTAGGTTTTCAAAAATAATAATAAAATATTATTTTAGTTTTTAATTATTTTAAAAGTTTAAAAAAGTATTATGAAATTTTATATAAATGATTTTTTTAAATAAATAACTTTATATCATGAAAACTTAAACAAACTCTTAATAATTAATCTTAAACTGGTGCTTTGTGCAGCGTATTCACTCACATGGTCACATGTATTAGTTGTGAAAATTTAAAGCAAAATTGACAAACAAATCACGTTCTCTCGCTCTCTCTATTGGTGTTTTTTTTTTATAACTCAGTATTTTTAAGCAATCTTAGGCGCAACCTAAAATTTGAACTTGTACTCTCCATTTCAACCAACAGCTTGTTAATAAATTGAAAGCGAACATTAACTTTCTCTCTTTGTATTTTTAATACTCCTCAAGTTCTTAATATAAGATTTATTTAACTAATTTGATAAGATTAAGGAAGTTAGATAAGTTAGCTAATTATAAAAAATATGAAATGTTTTTCCTAAAACACTATAATCATCTTTTTTAATATCCTCCCTCCTTCACTTAATTGATTATGGTTGAGGAAGTATCTGCAGGGATAATTTAGGAAAAACTGATAAATATGAGAAATAAATTTTATATTTAGGACCAAAATTAACTTAACAATTAGGTCCCATATTAAGGATTGGAAGAGTACTACATTTGGTTTTTAATATAAGAGTTAATGAGCTAATTTGAAAAAATTGAGAAAATTTGTTAAATTAGTTATATGTAATGCATATATATTATTTTTCATAGAATATTCTGACTAATCATGTATATTAGTTAGAATTACCATTTAATAGAATTTTTAACATATGTAACTACTATAAGGACTACTTTAGAAAAATAGATAAATATGAAAGACAAAAAATTTTATATTTAAAACTAAATTAAATACCAAATTAACTCTTATATTATATCTAGATATATTGTCTCCCAAAATTATAATTTCTCCTCTAAACTTTCATTATTGATTTCATAAATCAAAGGAAGTTTTCATTAATAGGGTCTAATGCAAATAATTAAAGAAGTATTTTACAAAAATCAATACACATTTTTTTAAGAATAACTAACCTACTTAATTTCATTAATTTTGAGAACAAAAATTTTTAATCGATATAAAATACATGCATGAGTAAGTAATATTACTCATATTCAGCTTTAAGATTTTGCATGAATACACAAAAATGTCATATTTTTAATCAAATTTCATCTAAAAATAAATTTTAGTGTTTTTGTTATAAATATTAAAATAATTTTATAAGTACACAAAAAAATAATTTTATAATTATAAAATATAAAGTGTATTATTGTATCCAAATATAAAATAAGTTTCTTCATTGCTCACTCCAAATCAATTCAAGCAGCGTGGATAAAATCCGAGTCCTGGAGTATGATGTTTCCGGAAGCGTGAGCGGAAGCTGCAGAAAGTCAGAACTCAGAAACAATCTCGGCAGAAGTGAATTCTTCTTCAGCTGGGCCACTCCATTTCTTGTGTATCGGTGGATCTTTCGTTCCTTTATTCCATTGAAGCACCCAAAGAGGCAGACGAAGATGCCTACCATCTCCGCTCCGAAGATCACCGCTTTCTCCTTCCTTCTCTTCTTCATCTCATACGCCCACTCGTTCTACCTTCCCGGCGTTGCTCCTCGAGATTTTCATACTGTATGCTCCCTCAATCCCTTTTACTTCTATTTTCTCAGTTTCTACCTGTTGATTTTTGATGTACTACCCGTTTCTCTCTGGTCGTTTAATTTCTTTGAATCCTGGACGTTCTTTAATTTTGCATTTGATAGTTGTTGGATCTGGGGTTTTAGGTCTGATCTATGTCCTTTCCTTTGTCTTCGTTCGAGATTCGAGAATGAGAAATGATCCTATTTGCCTTACAGTTTCTGCTTACGTTTTTCATCAGGCTATCGTGGATTATTTGGTTGTTCTGATGTGGTTCGAGCTAGAAATGACTTCTCTTAAAAGATCGTTTGTTCGGGTGAATTGGTTGGACGAGTGTCTGTCGGGAAATGAATTGCAGAGTCTTAGGGAGTTAGGTTAGCTTTTTGAGTTCGGGTCTTGATAGTTTTGGTTGATTGATGTACGGAAATTGAGAACAGGGTGATCAAATCTATTAATATAAAGTGAGAAATTCATAAAATACAGCTTCAGTTGCCGTCTTTCTGGTGCTGAATTGAATCTTCCTGTGACCTCAATAAATGATTTCTGTATTAGGAACTTCTAATTGTTGTATTTCCTGAATGAGGAGTCTTGTAACTATGGTTCAGTTTTTTTTTTTTTTCAATTTTAATTTGTTCGTTTTATATATATATATATATATATATATATATAGGTTTGTTGTATTACCCTGAAAATATTGATTCGTTCCTTCTGCTATGGGACTAGGATGAACCGCTGTCTGTTAAAGTGAACAAATTATCATCTACAAAGACTCAACTTCCGTACGACTACTACTTCTTGAAGTATTGCAAACCCCCGAAGATTGTGAACAATGCAGAAAATTTAGGAGAGGTTCTTCGAGGGGATCGCATTGAAAATTCAGTATACACGGTACATATCTATTACTGATTTCATTTAGCAATTTACTTGGATAACTAGGCCTTTAAGAGTTTGTTACAATGGTTTCTTCTTTTGATTCTACAACCTAATTCGATTTATTCTTTTTTCAGTTTAAAATGAGGAAGGAACAATCTTGTACTGTAGCTTGTCGCGTGACTTTGGATGCTGAGTCTGCGAAGAATTTTCAAGAAAAAATTGATGATGAATATCGAGTAAACATGTAAGTGATTAATGTATATTTTCTAGTGCTTTGCTCTTGCTATATAATATAAGTCCTTTTATGTTTTTGAAAGTTCTCTTTGACAGTCTGCTTGTCTTTTGCTTTGTATATCCTTGCTGACACGAGTCACTCATGAGATGAATATGCAGGATTTTGGATAATCTTCCAGTTGCTGTTCTTAGACAGAGGAGGGATGGAGGGCAATCAACCACATATGAACATGGGTTTCGTGTTGGGTTTAAAGGAAACTATCAAGGGGTATAAACTCAGAAATCACTTTTGATATGGAAATTTGTTTTTTCTGTTCTCACAAACTTAACATTTACCTGTAGAGCAAGGAGGAGAAATATTTTATCAATAACCACCTGAGCTTTAGAGTCATGTATCATGAGGATCCTGAAACTGATTCTGCTCGTATTGTTGGGTTCGAAGTCACCCCAAACAGGTGTTGTTCCCTATCTCATCTGTAGCCTCTTTTGTTCGAAGATAAAACAAGGTCTTTCATGCTATTTTAAAGAAGGGTTCTAGATACTTCCCCTTTTCCTCATTGTTTTTTATCATACCTCTGCATTTTATGCTTGTTAACAATGCTCTTAAGATATTGTAATCCCTGGTCTTTATCGAAATCAGTTCAAAAACATTGAGCTTCTGTATTGACTGCTTTGTTGTTGATTTTTGCATAACTACTTATTGTATGTTCTTGTCTTCTCATATGAATTCTATCACCGCATACAGTATCAATCACGAATACAAGGAGTGGGATGAGAAGAATCCACAAGTAACAACATGCAATAAAGACACCAAGAATTTAATGCAAGGCAGCACTGTCCCACAAGAAGTAGGAAAAAACAAGGACATTGTATTCACTTATGATGTTTCCTTCAAGGTATCTCTGATCATGCCTATGGGCACTCTTCTTCTTTCACCTCATCTGTGATTGGCCACATTAATTCAGGTTTAATGATTCTTTCTTCTTCTTGTTTTTTTTTTTGCCCCCCAGAAAAGTGAAATCAAATGGGCATCTCGATGGGATACATATCTTCTAATGAATGATGACCAGATCCACTGGTTCTCCATCATTAACTCTCTGATGATTGTTCTTTTCCTTTCCGGAATGGTGGCAATGATCATGCTGAGAACTCTTTACAAAGATATTTCTAATTATAACCAGCTAGAAACCCAAGATGAGGCCCAGGAAGAGACAGGATGGAAACTTCTCCATGGAGATGTTTTCAGGCCACCAACCAATTCGAATTTACTTTGTGTTTATGTTGGTACTGGTGTTCAGATCTTTGGAATGACACTTGTGACAATGATATTTGCATTGCTGGGATTCTTATCCCCATCCAATCGAGGCGGTCTTATGACAGCCATGGTTCTTTTGTGGGTTTTTATGGGCTTGGGTGCTGGCTACTCCTCAGCACGTCTGTACAAAATGTTCAAGGGCACAGAATGGAAGAGGAATACCTTAAAGACTGCATTTATGTTTCCAGGCATTCTTTTCTCTGTATTCTTTGTGCTGAATGCTATAATTTGGGGGGAGCAATCTTCTGGGGCAGTGCCTTTTGGAACAATGTTTGCTCTTGTTTGCCTGTGGTTTGGTATATCAGTGCCCTTGGTATTTGTGGGTAGTTACTTGGGTTTTAAGAAGCCAGCTATTGAAGATCCTGTGAAAACCAATAAAATTCCCAGGCAGGTACCTGAGCAGGCATGGTATATGCAACCCATCTTCTCTGTTCTTGTTGGAGGCATTCTCCCATTTGGCGCAGTGTTCATCGAGCTCTTCTTTATCTTGACATCAATTTGGCTGAACCAGTTCTACTACATATTTGGCTTCCTTTTCATAGTGTTTGTCATACTATTAATCACTTGTGCGGAGATAACAATCGTGCTCTGCTACTTCCAGTTGTGCAGCGAAGACTACAACTGGTGGTGGAGATCTTACCTCACTGCCGGGTCCTCTGCTCTGTACCTTTTCCTCTACTCAATTTTCTACTTCTTTACCAAATTGGAGATAACTAAATTTGTCTCTGGCATCCTGTACTTCGGGTATATGATAATTGTTTCGTATGCCTTCTTTGTTCTGACCGGGACTATTGGCTTCTATGCTTGCTTCTGGTTTGTCCGCAAGATCTATTCGTCTGTGAAGATTGACTGATTTACGTCATATAACGGATGAGAAGGAGGCTAACGCTCAGACCATATGAGAGGCCGTAGAAAAGGTGAAGTCTTGAAGCAGATACTGAAGGGAACTTGTTTCCCTTGATTGGAGTTTTTTTTTTTTTTTTTTTTATAATTATTTTAGTTATGTTAGAATAGCAGTTGTACTTTTAATTAGTTACCTAGTTTCCAAATGTTGCTGTGACAGATTATGAAGCAACGACTTGATGCTTGCCTATTTCTACATGTCCATGTGTCTTAACATAAGGCATTCAATCTTAAGATAGTCATCGGGGCATTGGTGCAAAATTCACACCCGATTCATCCCAGCCCGGATCTGGTCGGGTCGGGTTAAGCCCAGCTGTTAATGCATCTGATATGGACAAATATGTCCTTGAAATTTCTACCTTATTGTTCCATTGTTCGGGTGTTTATACTCATGCATAGACACTGTTAAATATGAGAATGGTATAGGGAGATTTGAGCCGGTTGTTTATACTTATGCACAGACACTGTCAAAATTTTGAGTCAAGAAATCCAAGACCCTGACATAATGTTTAAAAGGGGGTCCTCGCATAGACTCTGGTAAAATTCAGTGCGCACGGTACATATCTGTTAGTGATTTTATCAGAAAGTATTAAGCAGCGTGGACGAGGTTGAAAATAATATATAATACTTATATATTACCAATAATTAATAAGTGCAAAAAAAAATGATCAAGAAGGATATTATCATTAATGTTTACAGCTCAATAAAAAGTCATAACAAACATAATTATGACTAACAATTACGCACACGATGCTAAATAGCTACTGATCATCAGAACTATAATCTCAATCAGGAAAGAAATGAAAAGTGGGTGGTTGAGGAGAAGCCCTCTTGAAACGCTGCAAATATTGGAGGCCCTCTCGCGTCATAAACTTGTGAAAACGACCATACACACTCATCTCTTCCAGGTCTGTGCCTGACTTCATCAACCAGCCTATCACAACCCCCATATCATACGACCACTCTCTTATCATCATCTTCACCTTCTTCAGTCCCTTTGTTTTCCTCCCTTCACCTCTCCTACACTCTCTTAGTGCTTCCTTAAACATGTCATTCACAGATTGCCGAAACATTCACACATCAAATAAAGTTATATATAGAAGAAGGGGGGAGGGGAAAATATATATATATATATATATATATATATATGTAGTAATGCAAACATACCTTCTTAGAATTGAGATTTCAGGAATTACTTTTGTGAATTGTTGGATAATTCGGAAAGGCGAGTTTCTAAATGTGGTCATCTATCCAGGACGGTAATAATATAGTCCTCTTCGATATACCCTCCTTGAACATGTATTTCCAGGTGGCGAAGGCTTTCAAGTGAAATAGGGGTCTCTCCATGTAAATCCTACAAGTGGAAAGCAAGAAATTGAAAAAGAGAAAACCTTGTCTGCTTCCCCCCCCCCTCTATACAATTCATTAGCTGATATTTAAAATTTTGATATCATGATATTTGGGTGATTAATATATTGATTCATGCATTCTGAAAAACTGTATACAAAACAAAAAAAAATACATACGCACACATACATATGACTTATATATGCTTGTTTGGATTAATGCTGACAAAAGTGATTTTTATCCGATGTAACTAGTGTAATGTGATTTTTTTTTTATATCATATATTGAAAAGCTGGTTTCAAAAAAATCTAATTTGAAGAAAAAGCCAAATGTCAAAATTCAGAAACCAGAAAAAATTGCTTCAATTTTAAAGCAGCTTTGGAGTAAAAAGCCATCATATTTCGTTCTAACTGACTTTTAAGGCTTCCTGATGGCTTCCTAATGTGATGAGAAACAAGCTTGTATTATCTTTGTAATCGTAGATTGAAGCCTATAAAATGGAGCTCAAATTCATGAACTAACCTCAAACATTCCCATAGGTACAAGCAGCATTAGTGCCAAATGTTGAAGCAATATCGCATCTATATGTAGTTCTCTTGTCGAAGAAGGTATGGCTTTCAATAATTTGTATGAGCACTTTCACATTTGGTTCGTTCATGATGATCAGCGTTCTAGGGATACCATCGGTGATCTGCAAATTTTGGTCATCTCTGCATCATCATGAGGCCTATCATGACGACCAACCCAAGTGAGACTTTGTAGGTTAGGTGCAGAAGAGATCTCAAGCACAAACTTAATGGTATGACGATGGAGAACATTATGTCCACCAATGACACAATTGAGGGTTCGTAGATGCTCAGTGATAATCCTCAGAGTTTTGTAGCAACTGAGAACATGAATGGTTAAATCCTCCAAACTTGAGCTTCGTAGTGTAAACTCTTGTTCTGGTTCTGTCCGATAAGATTGAATTTTTTGAGGAATAGATGTTTCAAGGACGGGCAACTCTCTGAGATCCAATCAATAACTGAATCAGTAGTGCGAATTCATTCGACATGAAGAGTTTCAATAGAAGCAAATTCCGTCTTGGGAAGCTTCATTGGGTCGTCGACTTGGTTCATGTTTAGTTTCAGAACTTTCAAGGACTGAAACTTGGGGGAGGCAGCTTGTGAAGAAGACGGAAGGTACTAGGTAGTTTGAAATCAAGAGAAGTTTCACCGACAGGAAAGGATTCGAATAATTTAATGATCCACTTCATGTGAAGCTCACTATGTTCTTGTTTCTTGCAGAAAGATGAGAAGGAGATTCCGTTGATGAGCAAAGCATGAGGACGATTGTTGGGAACAGTGTATCAGAATCATCATCATGAGGACGACGATGATCAGAGAAGCAGAAGGAAGAGATGGTTGAACAAACATATCAGTTATACTTGTTTCAATTTGAAGAAGATAAATTATAAGACAAAACGGAATAAAAACTTTCATTTATTGTTTCCAAGTGATTCGAGTTCCAGTTTTCTCCGCAAAAGGAATTATGTAAATTATGAGTACGTCTAACTACAATATATAAACGGGGCAAAGCAAGGATATAATATACATATATATATATATATATATATAACTACAACTTTTTCTTGCTAATTAAATGATAAGGTGGAAAAAATACCACACATGATTAAAATATGACTGAAAAACTTGACATTGTGGTTGAAAGAACGTTCACATAATTTAAGGACATAGTTGATGATGTTAGGCTTATGATTCATAGGGAGTAGATGGTTATACCGATATATTCTCTTAGGGAATCTATTCTTATTGCTGATCACCTAGCAAAACTTTCTCATCATATAGAGGGTAACTTTTATATCATAGATCAACCTCCTCCTTTGGGTGAGGAGGAGGTTGATACAGGAAACTAGGTCTTGATGATTTTTGCTTTCATGTAAGTACTTGTTCTCACGTTTTGATTATAAAAAAAAAAAAAAGAACGTTCACAGAATATTGTGAAAATCTTTCTATAAACAACATTAGTTGTTATTAGAATTTTTATTTAACCTGATTTAACCCGGACAAAGCCACATAAAATTAACCATATGAGAAGACAAGTATTGGAAGATACAAACCAATATTTTTCATAGATAGACCTAACTTTTACTGATTATCATGGCAAAAGAAAGTATCACTAGAAATTGTCTTATAGTCATTGTGAAAGGTAATTTGCATTTCCGATGAATTCATGTCCATTTGGCGGATTAGAGCTTCAGAGACTCAATTCTGGTGAAATAAGGAAATGTGATTGGGTATGAATTTTGGTTTCAATCTAAATGTAGAT
Source organism: Neltuma alba (assembly GCF_004799145.2). Classification (NCBI taxonomy): domain Eukaryota; kingdom Viridiplantae; phylum Streptophyta; class Magnoliopsida; order Fabales; family Fabaceae; genus Neltuma; species Neltuma alba. The sequence goes on from NW_021633866.1 coordinate 75,191, forward strand.
TTGCTCCAAAGCATCCACATAACTGCTTCTGAATTAAATGTTGTGTTCGCTCAAATGCAAATTCTACCTGTGCGACAAGGAAATGAAATCTCTAAAGTACAGGCTCAGAATTGTTCAGCAGAAATTTGAACACAAACTTATTAACCCCCTTTCATGGTATTTCATATTTTGCATCCACTGGAAGAAAACTTAGTACTCATAAAATACCTTTATACCAAGCAAATCCCAAGAAAAACTCAGGTGATATTGTATGTACAAGCACTCTAGAAAAACCAAAATGGCACAGGCAGAGATAACCCAAAAAAGAAAAAAACAAGAACATTCATGTGACAGTACAATATCATAGATACTGAATTTACATACTAAACTAGCTCTTGTTAGTTAGTCACCCAGTACAACCATATTAGTTTGAGCAGCCTCTTGATTTCCCATTTTTTTGCCTGCACAAAGAACATAATAATAAATGTTTATTAGTGATAAACAAGCCCACTCTGTCTCCTCTTGGTGACCCCAGAGGAAAACAAAAATATAATTAAAGTTCCTAGGCATCGGCTATTCGATATCCAATAAAACTACACGGAATTGAGGTTTTTTGCCTTTCAACACAACCCTACATGATTCAGTCTTTCCAAAGGTTTGTTCATGTAACAAGCACATGCAAGTTGTACCAAAATTTTATTGTGAAAAAAATGCCTCCCATGAAATTATAGAAGTGAAATCTTGAGGAGGACAAATGAACTAAATGGAACTAACCAAAATGAATCTTTCTTTTCTTGTGCTAGTAATTCCTCAAATGAAATGTCGGCAAATTCATCCTCTGTGGCCTCCTCCAGCTCACACGTTTTTGCTTTCTCCATACAAGCTCCAATCTCCAGCATCTTCAAGTACAAATGGTAAATATGAGATTTCTTTTGAAAAAACCAAAAACAGAAGCTGACAAAAGCACAAGATCTTCCATGATGAACCTTTTGAGCCGGTAGTTTATCATTCAATTAAATGATAGGGTAAATTACTCTCCTTTCTTGAGAAATGACATAATTAGAAGATTTCCCAAAAAAGTTACCCTAAAATACATGATATCATCAACATACTTTTTGCTACAAAAACCACGGGAATGCTGGGAAGGAAGACTACACAGATCTTCTATAAGTAAGAACAAGAGTTTACCTTCTTGTACGCTGGGGAGAGTTTAAGCTGCTGTTGAAGCCAATTGTAAACAGTTGCGTCCTCCTCTAATCGCTTCTGTTCCAATTCCAGCTTATATATCTGAAACATCAAGGAATCATTTACTCAATGGTGATGCCTGCTAGCTTGAGGACACATTTCCCGTGAGACCTCTAGTTATCTAACCAAGCAAATTAGATCTTTCTGTGTCATACAACCATACATTCAGTGAGAGCTTAAGACATAGAGTAGAGAGACTGCATATACAGTTAACATTCTCTCTTCTCTCTTATCGCCAAGAATCCAGATTATTAACCAACCTGTTGACGAAAGCGGTCAAAGGAGGATCTATCTGCCTTAAATAGTAAAGCCTTTGTTACAACAAATTTCCGTTTGATCACATCGGCCCTGTTAGTGTAAAAGAGCATGAAAGCATAAGAATGACAGGAGAAATATAACTAGAAGGAAACTTATATGATCCCAAATTAACTTCCAAGAGAACAAAGGGGGAAAAAACTTCTAGAAATAGGTGCTTTAGAATAAATTGGGAGTTTTGGACATACTTGTGCTGTAGTTCATTCCTTGCATCCACCAAACTATTAGCAAAGTTTACCACCTGCATTGTGAAAGAGCAGGGTTATAAATTTTTAAGGTGCGTATACTGATAAACTGAATGCATCCACTCATTAAAAAAAAAAAAAAGTTTCAAAAGTTGCAAGTACCATGAAAAAGAAAAGACATGGTTATTGAGCTTGTTTGGTTTGTGAATGGAAAGAAATGAAAAGAGAAATGGAGTAAAAAAATGACTTAAGATAGGCAATGTTACCGATCATGTATATTGTTTTTCTATTAAACTGCATTATGTTCAAACTATACATCCCATTAACCTCACCATGTCTTTCCTAAAACTACGCATCTAAATATCCACATCTAGATTTGCTACAAGAAGGTTCACCCTACCCTAACCTCATATGCAGTTAGTATTATCCAATACTACCAGCCAGATCTAAAGATAACACTCAATTGACCTAGCATGTAAGTTGAGTAGGTATTAAGACAATGACTTCCGATTAAAATTCGTTCCAAATGTGCCATGACAAATAAACTGCCAAAGTCAAGTATTCCTTGAAACTAAACTGCATAACGGCATTTATCAAATAAATCCACCAAGCACAGAAATTTTACTTCCTGACATGAAATGGAAACCTCATTTTATACTCTATGACTGCTCTAAGTTAAGTCTTACTTATCACTTGTCCCATAATGTTAGCATAAAAATTTCCCCTAAAAGAAATTTTCTCTCTGTCTCACCTCCTATCAAAAACTAGTCCATTCAGATTTAGTAAGCTTCTGGAAGGTAGATTGTTACTGAAGCAGTGCATTACATCTATCTCAACTTCAACCAATATACTAAGCCTAATGTCTGAAATATTATCTTCTTTCTTTTTGAGGTCAAGGAAATAGAGGAAGCATATAAACACGTGTGTCAGAATGTACCAAGCAAACACATGAAACTAAGAAACCGAAATGCTCAAAAGGGGCAAAAAATGTGTGAAATAACAGGTGACAATTATTTCCACAGACCAAACTAGATTGATATATTCTATTGTATTATCTCGTAGGCAGGGAAGGTAGCAGACAAATTCAGGATAAAGCAATGGACTTTAACAGAATACATTGCAAGAATTATATTGCAATCCATAACAGAATAAATTGCAAGAATTATATTGCAATCTACAACGCCTCTGATACGGCAATAACTCATTAGTTTGAAACAAAGAATCACAAATACTGGCATTCATATGATACGAATAAAGGGAAAGAGTGGAGATTAGTTACCAGTTAGTTAGCTGTTGGATGTTATGCACCAACGGCTTAATGGATAAAGGGAATTGCAATTCAGAGGGATGGACAGTTTAGATCGGTAATTAAGATATTCTCTTTCTAGTTGCCTCTCATCATACCAAAATACGAGATTGAATAAACTATATGATGGTCGAATACAATTTGGAATTTGCTCATATCTAACACGAGCATTAGATTCTTATCAGACATAACATGTAAGGAAGACAGAAAAGCAAAAACAGAGTGCAAGCTGCGAAAAACCTGAGCCAGTGTCAATTTCTTCGACTGGTGGCATTTCACGAGCTCATCATACTGATGTTTGATCTTTCTCTGCATAGCGCTACCGGAGGAGGTAAACGGGTATAAGAAGACAGCTTCTTCCCGGAGCCCCATATCCGAACCCGTATTTGCACTTTCCTCGCCCTTATTATGTTCAGAACTATCTTCAGGTAGCGAATTAATTTTCTTCTTCTTTGACCTCCTCCTCCTCTTCTTCTCTCTTTGCTCCTCCCTCGTATGCTCACTCTCCACGTTCAGACCCGAAGAGATCGAATTCAGTTCCTTGCAATCGCAACTTTTATCATCGAACAAGCTAGCCCATTTCGAAGAATCAGATGGTAATACCTCGAGCAAGAGAGAATGAGTCAAATGGACCGGGTTATTATCATTGGGGTGATGAAGTTTAACTTCATCAGCACATTCTGACAGGGAACGCTTCTCTGTTGTCGGTCCATCACTTTTCAGATTCTGGGCTTTCACTTCTTGTTGCTGCTCTGTTTTTGATGAGTTTCTAAAAACAGAGAACGAAATGACGATGAGAGAAACAGCAACGAAGAAGATGAGAAAAGCAAACGAGAAAATTTCTGGGTAGTGCATCTGTGGATGAAAGTGTAGTGAGAATAAGTTAGAATGAAGGAGACGGAACATGTAGGAAGGCAAAGCCGCCACAGAGGCGCGTCATTTACAGAGAAAGCAGAGAGACAGACAAAATATCAAACGAGCTCCCAGGAAGGCGCCCTCAAGGTTGTATTTTGATATTTTGTAGCATTTGGTTGTGGCGATTTGGATTTGATTGAAGGTGGCTTATCTGATTTAGATGAAATTAAATAAATAAAAAGCCTTAGGATAATTTTTTTGCCAGAAAAAAGCCTTAGGATAAACAAATAAATAATTTTAGTGAATAAAATGACTTATGTCATTTTCACAAAACGCGTGTTAATATATTTAAAATTGGTTTAATTCTTTCCTTATTTTTTTGTCACCGTTTACATTTGAGAGATATATGCCTATCAATTAACCAGCCGTATAGATTAATATCCTATCAGAATTAGTATCTTCTTTCTTTCTCACCATTCTTTAATCTAAGGGTGGAGAAAAAATAAGGAAAGAATTATACCAATTTTGAATATATATCAAATATTTTTCAATCTAAGTGTATAGAAAAAATTATGAGAAAGAAAGGAGATAGGAATTCTTGTAGGATCGTGATCCCTACGACTGGTTAATTGATAGGCACATAAATCTTAAATAGTGACAAAGTAAACAAAGAATTATACCAATCCTAAATATACATGCATTTTGTAAAAATGACAATCAAATCCATAATTACTGCCTTCGGTCCTTAATATAAGATCATGTTTGATTTTTATTTTAGTCCTTTATATAAGACCCCAATCTACTCTCTCTCATATTCATACATTTCTTTCCAAAGTAGCCCTTCTAACAATAATAGTTCTAGCCAATATACTTGATTAGCAAAGATATTTTAAGAAAAACAACACCTATTTAGGATAAATAATTAATTTAACTTACTTCTTTAATTTTTTCAAATTAGTCAACTGGTTCTTATAATTAGGATCAGAAGTAGTAATATATATTCTGAAAAAACAAAAAGTATGCCTTTGGTACTAAAATATCATTTATCAATCCCTCGTTGATAATGCAGTGTTACTATGGAAGGCTAAGCCAACAATCAGAATCTCATTCTTACAAACTCAACTGAAAATTAACGAAATGAATGGCCTATAATTGAACTATGGTTAAACTGTCTAGGGAACATGAACATGAACCAAAAACAAATAAAACCCAAGATATGGCATTAAGAATCATCAACAGTAAGATGTAAAAAGGTAAGAAAAGATTGCTGACTTTTGATTTGCCATTGTTCTTGAGATGTTCCTTACAAGAAGTAAACAACTAAACAACCAGCTCTCATGGAAGCCACAAAGGACGAAAATAACAAAAATGGTACAGGAAGCGAGAGGCTTCACGCGGTACCCAAAATGGAAGAAAGAAAATTTGCAGTTGGACGCAATTAGTATCGTTTTGATGTCTATCTCCAACAATTGTTCTTCGCAGTTCTTCACCTTCTGTACACGTCCAGAATCTCAGCAATCTCACTACAGGCTTTAAACCGGAGAGTGTGTTGTGTTTTTCTGCAACTTCACCTTGGTAAAGCCAAAAATAATGCTTGTGGTGATCTATATGTGTGGATTTGGTTGACCCAACAACTCTTGATTGAATCGTTAAAAAAAATGTAATCTTGAACCATTTTCACGTTTCTTTCCTTGATTTAAGGATGATCAGGAGCAAATGGCCTCCACTGAGAGTTTCTTCATCACATTTGGACATGGATCTCCTCCAAAGTTTTCATGTGACACAGTTACTTTGCACCAATTCTGCCCAACACAATTCTGCAACAACAATCTATATTAAACACTAGTACCAATTATGAATCAAGAAATGAGACTAAAAAGTCCATGATATACAGACGACTTGAAAGCATTATTTTGTTAGACCAAACTTATTCAAAGACCTTTAATTAATAGCCCACTCTTATGGGGTAAACTGGTCTTTGGCGAGATACAGTAGTATCTATGAATAAATAGTTTGAAATTCTATCTTTATCCTAATTCTTAATACTTGAATAAAAAATGTCAGCCTAGGTATGGTGAGCCGATGCTATGCCTACATTTCTTGCCCAAAAGAATAATACAAGAGATCATAAATGCATTTCATAGGCCTATACATCATAAGCCTAAACTTGAGTTGAATGATCCACTCCATAAAAGTTCCAGAGAGAAGGAGAAAGAAGAAGCAAAAGGAAAAAAGAAAAAGGTAATACCCTTTGAAAGGCGTCATATGACTTATGAGCATGGCATTTTCCTTCCTGAAAGTTTCCACAGGACCCCAGTGGAGTACCAAAGCTAGCAAATTTGATTGAGGAGATTTTCTGCCCGGGGCCACATGATAAATGTACTTTTGGCCTCAAAGGTTTGCTGACCTTACCAGAAGCTTGCATCCGATAACTTCTTAGACTTGGCTGCCACTCATTAATATCAGCACAAACACTGTCTATTTCCCGTCTGACGAAAACAATGCCACTTGGATCTCCAACCAATTCCTCAAACAAGACCAGTAAATTTCCAACTGGCTTCAACCATGATCGAGGAACATGATACCTGAAACCATCAGCCAGTGTCCAATGTGATGATAGTTCCTCACAGCACTAAACAACTGATACATGATAACAACTAGTAATTTATTTCTCACCATCTTTGAGAGGCCTCGCCACAGTTACTTCCGCATTTCTTCTCATTATAAGTTCCTGTATAGTTACAGGAATCACAAGTACCTGATGCCTTATAACCAGGCCAGTAGCGACCAAGACTCTGTCCGTTTATCCATACTTGACCTTTGCCCATGCTGCTCAAGTCTAAAGCCAATGGTGCAGTTCCAGCTGGGGCATCAAAAGTAGTCTACAATCATGTAAAAGTGGAGTTAACGAGAGAAGGATGTTAAGGCCTGCCTTTCCAGAACTATAGTCCACAAGGTTGTCTTTTATGGCCCATTACATGTGCAACATTCCGTGTGAATTTATATCTGTCTGAAGTCTGAATTTGTGTGTCGGTATGGCTGTACTATCGTTTAACAGATGGGAAGGGTAAAGTGCTCGTGCAAGTAGATCCAAACAAAAATTTTTCTATTTCAACAATGAAAATCATTCTACTACTAGCAGTAGTAATAACGATAGCACCAAAAGACTATATTAAGAAAAGCTGATTGCAATTAAAGTTCTTGAGAAAAGTGCAACCTACTCACTTTGTACCAAGTCAATGGCTGCTTTTGTGAAACTAAATACCCCTGCATCCACTCAACTGAAGAACTTCTACCAAGGGAATGTAGACTCAAGGCTTCACCTTTTAGACCGATCTGAAAGAAGCATGAATTTGAATGAAATTTCAAGAAATTAGGAAGGGAAAGTAGCATAACGGATGCTTGGGGAAGAACCTTGTAAGACCATTTCTGCCACGATAAGTCCCTTCTCCCCTCATTGAGACCATTCAATGCAACAGGGCCAAGAACACCAGCATTCCATGTTTCAAAATGTGGACCAACATTCTGCATATCAACATGATGGCAACTTGAGAGAGAGTCATCTTAACCCAAATTCTATGTTATCTGAAAAATCAGACTAGTCTATAAGTGCAGGAATGCATCTGACAATATCTTTCGATTGGTGAGTGTGAGGGGTGAGAGCATGTAAGACAGAGAGAGGAGGCAAACCGGGAGGCCAACTGCAACACTTAGAAGGGACATTTTGTTAACACCAGCTCTGAGCTTCACACTCTCACTAAATGTTATTTTTGGGAAATCTAAGCTTCCATAGACAGTCCCTGACCAAAAGAATGGAGAATAAATTTCACAATGTGAATAAAATCAAGCTATCATCTCTTTTTTAGCTTCCAAAGTAAGGATTGGAATAATCAGTGCACCCTAGGATTATTCTTAAATCAGCATTATGATGCGCACCTGATGGCTGACCATTGATAAAGACATGTAAAGCATGCCCAGCAGATAAGATTGTAAGAACAGGGTCCTTTCCGTTGCTCAAAAATTTTTCACTGGGATCAATCACAACACTTGCAAGGGAAAGAGGAAGAAATAAGTCATGAATAAAGGGTTCTAACTAAATGTTTAGTGGAAAAGAGAAAGCAGACTATGAAATTATACAAGTTACTCACTCTGTGGAATACCATAAGTAGTCGGAGACATCTCTTGTTGTATTTATTTGCTCCAACAGGCCTGTCATGGTAAAGGAACTATCATAAGTTGAGGCTGTATCTTCATTGAATGAATCCCAGGAGAGTCCTTTATGGATTGGAACACTAGTCATCTTCATTTGTGCACTCTGCGCTCCAACCTGTACAGAATCTTTGATTATTCATTTCTGAAATCCACAATGTGAAATTTGCTGAAGACGCTCATTTTCTTTATTCTAAATAAAAAATTAATCTAAACGAGAACTTGCAAATAGATGTTAGAAACCAAAAGGTACTTATTCCTTCCCTTTTGCACATGTCTACTTTTATGAAATGAGCAAGTCAATCTTGTAAACAGAAAATTATTCAGTCCTACAATATTCACATATACTTAATTCTGAGACAAAAATGTCTTTCTTATAACCAACCCAAATATTACTTTAAACTACTTTTTCCTACCCTTGCAGTGTTATAAGCAGTGTGTACGCAGTCAGGAAGAATGCTTATAGACCATGGAGGCAAGTTGTAATGCCTATTTCCAAATGCCACTGTTGCTGTAGATCTTGAATCATAGTTTGCAAGGAATGCAGCACAAGCTCCCGACTTTGATTTGAAGACATGCGCCTGGACATTAATGAGGGAAGTTAGAAATTTAGTTCAGTCATAAATCATATTAAATTTCAGAACAAAAAAAGCATACTTTATAATTCTCAGGAATACTGAATCAAGCTAAATACCTCTTGAGAGTTTCCAATCTGTGTTACAATAGGATCTCCAGATACTAAAGCAGGTTCGCACAGTTTTATTGCCCTGTGTAAATCCTTCAGATGGCCCCACTTTGGCTGCCTGAACATTCCTGCATATACGAAGAAATTATAGAACTGAAATTCCGGCAAGGAGTTAAAATGAATGAGTCATATTTTATTTCAATTTTGCTCAGGATAATTTATGATATTATGCGGACTGGATTACTTCACTCTCACACCATATTGCGATGGGCTTGGCTCTCACACACATACACACACACATTGTGGTAACAATGACATTTGGGAGAAAAACATTCATATAAAGAATCCAAAGAATGACATTTATGAAGTTCTACTCCAAAAATCGTGTTGTATATATGAAGAAAAGTAAACTAATACTTTGTGTAGAACTTTATAAACTTTAAAGGCTCAAAATTCAGAGGATCAAGTCATATGTAAGAGGTGCAGATCACAAATATTGCAAAGAATGACAAAATGAAAAAGTGATTCAAAATGCCTTTGGCTTTATGGTTTACTTTGAAGTAACAGTCGTGAAAAGATTGATATGGCTTCAACAGGTAACAGTGGAGATTGCACCAATCTTCTAAATAGAAAGCAAAAGTGTTTATTTAAAGAGTGCTCATGAGACCTCACCAGCAAAAAAGAAAAGAAAAAAGTGCGTATGGGTCATGGAAGGGTTCAGAATACTTTATGAATACCATATTCATCAAGAGGTGCATCATAATCGTAGCTTGTAGCAATGAACGGACCCCCAGCAGTTCGACCAAAATTTGTTCCCCCATGGTACTGGAAAAAACAAAACAGATGAGCTTAATCTCATCATTTAACAAAATTAGTCCAAATATGAAACTGGACAAATAATGAATTTACCATGTAATAATTAACAAAGGATCCCCCTTTCTGTATAAACCTTGCAACCGAAAATGCCATGTCTTCAGCTGGCCGGTGAGGGACAGGACCTCCAAACTCAGTAAACCTGTAAGCATAACCGAGTAATACAGGCAATGAACAGGTCAGGTGATAACTCAAATTTGTATATTTCTTGTTCTGAGGGAGAAGAAAAAGGAAGAGTACTTTTTCCCCCCCTCTTTTGGACAAATACCAAATGAATAAAAGCACATAATGCAAGTAATACCCAGGCGATGGAATTTCTTGTTTATCTACACTAGCACATGCACACTGCTCAAGAATGTGGGGCCTAAACCCCACTCTTACTCTTTCAGCGAGTTCTTTAAGGCAACTTAAGAAGTAAATAAGAAGGTGACAGACAAAAACTATAAATTATACCAGCCAGTCCAAGCTTCTGTCCACATCTTTGGTTTGTAGTCCTTATTTGGAGAGAAATAATCACAATAGAAACCATTGCATGTGTTAATCTGTCAAAGTTCATGTTAGGCTTAGGAGCCAAAAACTAAAAGATTTAAAGGACTGTATCAGTGAGGAAAGTATATGAAGCCTCAATTATGATTCTCACACGGAGATAATCAAACTACCCATAATCTGCAAAAGTTAAGTTCGCATGCTAATAATGCCTTCAAGCTTTAGCATATATATCCAAAAGGGTAAAATAGTCCTCCTACCAAAAAAGGGGCAGGAAAAAAAAAGGCTCTCTCTTATATTAGCTGAGCGTCAGTTTTTGAACTGTAACAATAAATAAGCATGATGCAGGGTAGTATGACTCTCATTACAACACCCATTAGCCAGGCATGATAATGGGAAGGGTATTGAGAGGATAAACCATAAGCTAAGCCCAGCCAGTACAATGAGGAATAATCATTCATTTACCCCAAGACTGATATGGATTCAGCATACTGTCCATTAATCAAGAGGTTGAAAAAACTTTTAGAGAACGTTTTAGCCATATGTAAATGCATGTTTGAAATAACACACTTCAGCTGGACTTACAAGAGGATCAGGAGCATCATCCTGCTTGCACATCACCCAAGGAACCCCTGTACCAAGTCCTACAGCCATATCCGCTGCCCATTGAGTGTAAGCTTTACCGGGTGAGCCAATTTCATATTCCACAGGTCCGTACTCATTTTCAATCTGTACAGTGTTAGAAAAAGAGTCAATCTGTGTATGTCAATCCATTCTAGTTAAGGAATAAAAAAGTTTTTTAATAAATAAATAATCAGAATCAGCGAGAAGAATATACAGCAAAGGAAGCAGGGGATTGAATGAAGTGAAAGGCTAAGGAAGCATTGAGGTTACCTGGGATAGAATTATTGGACCACCCTGAGACTCAAATAGCTTCTCAGCTTTCATCATATCAACAATCTTAGTAGTAAACCTTTGCATTTGGGACTTCATGAAGGGAAAAAATATAAATAACCAGAATGTACAGCATATGAAATAGGAAAAGGTTTAGATGCTAAGTTTTTGCAAAATATAAGGATGCAAGTTATTTCACCTTGAAAGGCTCATTGTCAGTTCTGAAGCTGATACCCGGAATGTACTTCAGCCAAACAGGGAAACCCCTAAAAATGGATCAGCAAAAATGTTGAGATATTTCTAGTTTCCCAGACGAACAGAAACTTGTTTTTTTTGGTCCGCAAAAAGGAAAAAAACAGAAAGAAAGTGTCTTCAATACCCGAAGTTCCACTCCGCACAGACATAAGGGCCAATTCTCAGATGAACGTAGAGGCCTGCTTGCTGCACCAGCTTAATGAACTTCACTAGATCATAGTTCCCCTCAAAGTAATACTACAGACAATGAAGGAAAAAAATTGATTATTTCTCGCTATGAATGGACCGTTTAACATTGCCATCAAAAGTAGCTGGGAAGGACTCATTACTTTGCCAGGCTGAGGTTCATGCCCATTCCAGAAAACGTAAGTCTGAATGACGTCCAAACCTCCTTCCTTAGCCTTCTGAATGAGATCTGGCCACATCTGACACAGCCAAAGATTCCGAATGAGGAAATGCAAATCAAAACAGAAAAAAGAATATCAGGAATCTGAGCGACCCATGAAGCACGTTTTAGAGTAGGTACCTCAGGGGCACTTCTCGGGTAATGAATGGATCCAGATATGAGGATCCTTTTCTGGCCATTAATGGTAATAGCTGTATGGTCATAAGATACAGAGGCTCTCACAGAACCAAATAGTGAACATGGAAGCATCACCAGGATAACAAGAACATTCCACATTATGAGCTTGAAGAAGCCCAAAGCCATGAATACTGACTTTGGTCCTCAGCTTCGTGAAGTAATAATGACCTCTTTCTGTTCTAGATATCCTTTAACCTGCTGCCCTTTATTCTATGCTTCTCCCTCCAGTTTTCCCCCAGATTTTCCCTTCCTTTTCTTTTGCTGAATGATTGAACAGAAGATAAAAGGAGCTTCAGAGAGAGCAAAAGAGTGAATTTTTAATTTGAAGTTACTTAATTAATTAACTAACTGATGAAATTTTTTCAGCCTTGGATGCAAAGATGAAGGTGCTTTGCAGCTGCTTTTAAACGCTGGAGAGGAGTGTGGCTGTGCGGGCAATGGGAATGTTTAGAAAGAGGGTGGGACCCACTTTTGTGGCTTTGTGGGACCCATGCTGCGTCTTGTTCCAGATGTTTATACTACAGCATTATTGGTGCCAGTTAACTTCATTGTGATTTCATATTCGCAGTAATTAACTAATTATCAATCGGATTTTGTCTTGCTAACATAAACAACCACAATCAAGTCGTCAAGTCAATCCAGATCCAGACCCTTCATAGACGCGAATCTATACATGAACTTCTCGTTTGATGGTTTTAAGCTTTTAAACTTTCAACAGGAGAAATTAAAAATAGTCCATAAACTCTTGTAACTTCAATTAACATTAACAACTTATTTACAAATGGGTTGGTTCTGTGGTTTAACAGACACCAGCATTATTAAACTAACCATTACACTGAGCAAAATGGAAGTATGGAGCTCATATATAATCTTAATTAAATGAAAAGCTATATGATGTCAATTGTCCCACACTAACAACTTCCTCGTAGATGAAATTCACGTATGCCATGTTAAAGGTAAAGGGAAATCACTAGTCATTAACAAGAAGGGTAAACAAAGGACGGAATGATGCCTAGTATTTTACAAAAACAAAGGTAAAAAGGAATAATAGCATTCTTGCAAGGTAAGCAAAAGTGAATAGGACATCAAGTGGAGAAGCCAGTGAACATGCATGCTTGGCTTCTTCGATTTTAGTCCTTCAATTTAGTTTGAACTACTACCTCAAATTCTTAATATAAGATTTTGTTTGATTTTTATTTTGGTCCTAAATATAAAACCCCAATCTACTTTGTCTCTCATATTTATATATTTTTTTCCACGCTAATCTTTCTAACAATAATAGTTTTAACCAATACACTTGATTAATAAGGATATTTTTAGAAAGAAAATACAAATTTATTACAAATAACTAACTTAATTTCTTTCTTTAATCTCTTCAAATTAGTCAACTAACTCTTATAAATAGGACCGGAGGTAGTATTTTTTATTATTATGATTATAATAAAGAAGTAATAGTATGTCGTATGTATCATTTTCACATACTATTACAATAAAGCAAAAGTAATCCATCTTCACGAACACAAAAACAAGTGAAGAGGTCTTTGCCTCTGAACAAAAAGAGATGATGAAGATGATGACAGATACTTGGTGGGAGGGCAAAGGGAAAGGTGATATATAAATAAGTAAGTGAAGCGTTTCCCAACTTTCGGCTCCTTTTTATCTCTTGCCAAGTTCAAACACATTTTGCTTTGCTTATATCTACGCATGAAATGTATGATAAAGACATGAAATATTTTATTTGTTTAATTCTGGAACTTCTTCATACAAACACAATAGACCTCTGGGAAATCTGTCCGTGACTTCATGAACACTGCAATTTGTGGAAGACGGATTTAAGGGCAAAAGAGGGAACCTTGCCTCCCATAATCCAGTCATCTTTAATTAAAAAATAAATAAATTTGAGCAAATTAAAAAGGCGGTAGTTTGGGGAGAAAAAAAATAGTGTCCCTACTTTTATTCACATTTAATTGGGCTCTCTCAGATGTTCATGTTCGCAGATATGCCCCCACGGCTTGGGATAAATTAAAAGTTATTTTTTTTAACCTGGTAAAAAAAAACTTATTTTTTTAAGGGCTAAGGAAAATTTGTGCAGAAGTTTTCATTAAGGAGTTTTAGGAATTTGAAAAAAAATTTTAGGAGCTAACTTATCCCAAAAAACTTAAATCATAACAATATTACTCCCTACTGTTAAAAATACTAATGGTCAACATCACTATTCTAACGGTGAATGCAAGTTTTTTAACTGTTGGGGCAATATTGCTACGGTTATAAATTTTCAGAACAAATTTGCTTTAAAAAAATTTTCAGGTATTTAATGTTCTTAAGTGAAAACTTGAGACAAATGGGCATATTAACCATGTTTTTTAATTCATGCAAACAGTAATTTATAAACAGAATCAGATCAATATTTCACGCAGTTTTAAGAGTAAAATTATTTACCATCTATTTAACAAATACTCCATTTGCTTCGTAATATATAATTAAAAAAATTATGGTTTAAAAATATAAGATGTTATCAAAAAAATTACTGTGACTTTTTCATTTTCATCCCTATTAAACATAGAAGAGAGAGGAAAGAGATGGGGATAAGAAAAATGTAACATTACTTCATTATTTTATGAGAATAAAATAATTTTTTTTCATTTAAAACAAATCAAATAACTAAATTTTATTTTTTGATATGTGAAAAAATTTAATGAACTTTTATATTATTTACCGGAGGCATTACTAAATATTGATTGATGCTGGGAAAATGTTGAATGAGGTTCCCGCCCAGTGAAGAATGAAGATAGCGGCCACGTTGGGGACAAATTTTTTTGCAGAAATCTCTTGGAACCGCGTGAAGCACGTCTATTAAAAGCAGGGGTGGCAGCAGGTTTCAGAAATCTTGAAGTTTGTAACTATTATGGGCTTGTTTGGAGCTCCGTTCAAAACAGGTTTTTAAGCAAGTTCACGTAAGTTGAGACAAAACTCTCCTCACATACTTTCCTCGTATTCCGTAAATCACGTTTGAAAAGCTATTTATAAGTCAATCCAAACAAGTCCTATGTCTCTTTTCCCTCTTGGGATTACTTATTATTATTATCATTAATTTTTCTTTCCATCTATTATTATCATTGTTATTCCTCATCCTTCTCATCAAAACGCCTATTTGGAGTTAATCTTAGTCAAGTGCTTGAAGGTTAAAGTCGTTTTAAGAAGTGTGTTTTTTAAAATTTGAATTTATGCTATTTTTTTATGAGGATAAGACTATTTCTTTTCTCAACCAATAACTTATTAATATTTTATATAAAATTTTAATGAATTGTACTCATCTAGATCTTAACTAAGATCTAATTTTTGAACTGATATTGGTTCTAAATGTAAGACTTTTTATCGTATTTACCAATTTTTTTAAAACTATTGCTATTTAAACTCTATCACTCATAATCAAATAGGAGAGGAATGGAGGATATTATGAAAGATGACTAAATATTTTAGGAAAAACATTTCATATTTATCATAATAATTAACTAACTTATTTAATATTTTTAATCTAATCAATTAGTTAAATAGATCTTATATTAAAAACCAAGAGAATATTATTTATCATTGAGAAATAATATAATTTTTTTATCCAAGAAAATATTACTTTCGGTCTTTAATATAAGAGCTAGTAAATTAATTTGAGTATATTAAAAAAATTAGTTAAGTTAAATATTTATAATAAATAGATATTTTCTTTTCTAAAATACTCTTACTAATCATGTGTACTAGTTAAAACTATTATTTAATAAAAAATTTAACATGTACAACTATTTTAAAGAGTATTTTTAAAAAATATATAAATATAAAAAATAAAATAAATTAAGACGGTTTAAAATCAAATTATATATCAAATTAATTTTTATATTATGAAAGTGCGTGTAGGTTGTACTTTGTGCAGGTTGCTTCAAAAGTAAACAAACAAACAAATAAATAATCGTAAAATCATGCCTCCTTGGAAAGGTGGAGTTATGCGATATAAAATGAGATGTTATCCATATAAAATATCATTTGGTATAATAAAGATTAATAAGGTTAACTATGAGGTCTAGCAAGCCAGTACAGATGGCATTTAACAGGATTTTTTAAGCATTTAGTCAAAAATTCTCATGACCAAAACCAAAACCCTTTAGAAAAAATCTATAATGCAAGGTGAATTAAAGTTTTTCATTTTTTTACCCATCATCTGTGAGTTCAGCTGGCGAAGGAGTGAGACATATGACCAAGTTGGCATGTGTTCGATATTTGGGGAATATTACTTTGTTGTGGTTCCAGTCGCGGCGTTTGGAGAGGCATCCTAACTCTTAGGTGTCTAGGTAAACGCCTGAGGGTAATTGACGGCTCGTCATGCCCAACATTGATATGACCTAGGAGAAAGGGAAATTTCGTTCTGCCCTTGGATCGCGGATGAATCTAACTCCTTTCCAAAAATTTGTATATAAAAAAAAAGTTTTTCATTTTTTTACCAGCAATTAAAGTTTTTCATTTGGAATTAGAATCAAAATTAACGCCCATATTAAATCCTATATTGATGAACACACGCATAAAATTGGGAATAAATTTTTTATTTAGGAATTAATTAGCAAACAGTAGTTTTTAAAACTTCGTGCGACTTAAATTTTTTTACATACAATTCATCTTCTCAGGCCATATGTACAAATATGTCCAAATAATATTTTATATAAACTATTTTTTTTGGTACAACTTAACTTTTTCTGTATACAATTTATTATCTTAACAACTATTTTTCAATTAATTTTTAAATGAGGGGATTTATTTCTGATTTCTCCTCTTAAAATTTAATCTATCTAGATTTAGATAAACGAATCAACCTATTTGACCTATAAATAAACTCGTGCGAACTAGAGAGACCCCCTTTCACAACTATACATAGTCCCACGTCGCATCTATAATCTATAACTATGTAGCTGCATGTGAGCATGTGATCAGCGTAGCAATTTCACATTCAATTAATATTTAAAAGGTGATTGGATAGAAATCAAACTGTGATTTTAGAAATAATTTTACGATATACGAAGTAAATATGTAGTAGAATTTATCTCGGGACAAATGGCTGCAATAAATTATTCACCATTTTTGGTAATTACTTAATTAATAGAAACCACATTTTAGCAAGTTTTTTCTATCTTTTTATTTTTCCACCAAAGAATATCTATCTATTTTAAGTCAACGAAACACATATATTTAGTATTTGTCTTATGTGTTTAGTTATTATAGAAAAAATAGATCAAAAGTCACTAATTTAAAAATTAATTATGCAAGGATACTCAAGGACTAAAATGCTTAAAGGACTGCAACATATCTTTCACTATATATGTCTTTTATTTTGGATATAGTTGAAGATAAGTTATATACAGCTAGACAAGAATTACATTGTGGAAAAATAAATTGTGCACGAGTCCTTAACTTACATTTGTATAATTAATTTTCTAATCAAGATTTATGACCAATTTTCCTTCATCATTATTCTAACACATTGAGATATTTAGAGCATGATTTGAATCTAAATCAGTTGTTCTTCTAAAAAGATAATGTCAATGCAAAATACTACCTCCGGTCCTAATTATAAAACCTAGTTTACTTATTTGAGGAGATTAAGGAAGTAAGTTAAGTTAGTTATTTGTAATAAATAAGTGTTGTCATTCCTAAAATATCCTTGCTAATTAAGTGTATTGGCTAGAACTATCATTATTAAAAGGATTATTTTGGAAAAAAATGTATAAATATGAGAGACAAAATGAATTGGGGTCTTATAATTAGGATCAAACAAAAAGTCAAAAAGAGTCTTATAATAAAGTAATAATTACCAAAGATTATGTGCAATGTTGCATTAGTAGGAGCAATGCACATGAAAATAAGGAAGGGAAGTCAATGAAGTACAGAGAAAAAGCATCGGATGCTCTGTCTACTCTACCACTAATCTACTATTATTATTCTTCTTATTTTCATCATGGTGGACCTATATTCCCTCGTCCCAGATTTCTTCCCGCTTTTCATCCCATTATCATCAAACCAGCTAATCACTCGTTTTTTTTATTTTAAAGAAGAAGAGAAAACCTTTTGAATCCTTTTTTTTAATCTCAAAGTATGTTTTGGTTCCCCGTTCTTAAACCCGATTTTGAGTTAATATTCTATTTTACAAAAAGTTAGTTTTGAGTAACCTAAAACAGACAACAAAATTGAATTTGTGAAAATTACTCCTTTCATCTTTTTCATAAGCTTGAGAAAGAAAATTTTTAAAAATTACATTTATAAGTTATTTCATTACATTTTTAACATGAATCATTTTTTTGAAAAGTAACGTATATTAAGTAGAAATAAAATTAAAAAATTATTAAATTTTAATAAAGAATTAATAAAATTTAAGGTTTTTTTTATTTTAATAAAATATATCGGAAGTAACTTGTACTTCTCTAGCATTATATATGAATCACTCCTAACATGATTCACATAATCCAAAAAAAAAAGTTACGTCTAGTACGAAATATTAAAAATAAAATGTAAGAATTGTAATTAAGATTGAAAAACTATTAAATAACATTTAATATGTTATGAGTAATTTCTTGTTACATAAGATTAGGTATTCTCATGTAAGTAGGATTGGGAAATACCACATTCCTTCATGATATTTCCTAATTTCACATATATAGATTTGTCTGATTCCATCTAATAAGTAACCACTCATCCTAAACACTCTTTTAACATATTTTTTCAATCCCAATATCAATTCTTACTCTTATTTTTAAAGCTTCACATCACACGAAAATTTTAAAATTCATTAGCTTGATTTTTAAAATTCAACAACTTTATTTCTATTCGATATATATTAGCTGAGTATATCATATGGGATGTGCAATAGTAACCGCTGCTTTAACTGTCCCATAATAATTACAATGCTGGACTGCATGCTTGTTCATTAGCTGTGATTCACTTAGCTTCTAAACAAGCGTGGGGCCTCTTTGCTGGGCGCCTTAGAATTTTTCTCCTCCTCCTTGCATCGCTCATATGATATTATAAGAACAACACTACATCCAAAGCCTTCGTACTTTTTAATGCTAATGCTTGTATGTTTCTGCACCATTTGCCGGTGCACGCATTATTTGACTGCACGTGCTCTGCACGTGGCCCAGCCCCCACTTGACGGCAGGCGGTATTCAACTTTGCTAGCAACCGGGCTAATCTACCAATAACAACTTTAAAACATGGGTTGCTGCTTTGGAATTACTAGCGTTGGTTGTCTTTTCTTCCCATAGCAAAACATACGCTAAGAAAACTAATGACCCTGATCGTTATGTATTACTACCTCCGTATTTTAATATAAAAATCGGCTTGATTTTTATTTTATTCTCAAATATAATACTACAATCTATTTTGTTTCTCATATAATTTTATTTTTTAAAGATAATCTTTGTAGTAATAGTAATTCTAGTTAATGTATAGATTGTAAGGATATTTTAATGAAAATAACACGCACTACACTACCTCTGGTACTTAATATAAGATCCCATTTAACTTTTATTTTGATCATAAATATAATATCCCAATCCTTTTTGTCTCTCATATTTATTTATTTTTCAAAATAGTCCTTCTAATAATGATAGTTTTTAAGTCAATAACTTAGTTAGTAAGGATATTTTAGAAAAAAAATACTTATTTATTACAAATAACTAACTTAAGTTATTTTCTTAATCTTCTCAAATTAGTCAACTAGCTTTTATATTTAGCACCGAAGGTAATTATTTATTACAAATAATTAATTTAACTACTTTTTTTAATCTACTCAAATTAGTTAACTAGTTTTTATATTAAGGACCGAAAGTAATAATTACTCCTCTGGTCCTAAATATAAGACTCTTATACTCTTATATTTAAGACCGGAGTACTATTCACATAGTATCTGATGATTGTTTAAACACACGAGTGTTTTCGAAGCTCAAAGTGAACAAGTTCCCAAATGAGATGCAGAGAAGGAAGGAATAGCACCAATCATAAGTAGTGGAGATGCCCATCTAATGTTAACAAATTGCAATATAAAAGTTCATAAAAGTTAACTAGTCTCCTCTCCTTCATTTAACTGGCTTTTTTTTTTTTTTTAACTGCATTGACGATGCTCAAAAGTCAAAAAAAATAGTGTCGACCAATAGCGTGCCACATATGGTCCCTAAAAGGGCCCTTGTCCAAGCTCCAAGGCTCAAAGGCCATAGTTGTTGAGATCTTTTTTCCTGTCATTCTGTTTTGATTAGTTGCTTGGATTGAGATGGGAGCAGCACCATGTTCTAAACGTGGGCTGTTTTACTCAACTGTCGTGAAACTAACTAGACACAACACCACCACTTGGCACCATGTGCTCAATTAACTGCAAAAACGAAACACAACTGACAACAATGCCTCCAACAAACAGAATGTGAGCTCCTGGATTTTTAGGTGGCAAAGAAAGGGGCCAGCCATGTTACTTAACTTCTTGGCATGGATCACCGCATTCCATATGGCATTTTTACTTGTCCTACTGTTTTAGACACTTTTTTCTCTACTTCCAACAATTATAGAATAAGTGCATGCCTTCTGTTCAGGGCGTTGGACTGAGGGAATACGAGGGAGAGAAGCAGAGGTTCGCGAGGTTAGGGACTGTCGACGGCCAATGTTCCAAATATGAAATACACGCACACACGTATTTGTCACTGGGGCTGTAAGGCCCTGTGCATTGCTTGAGATAAAGGCTCTGACAAACCCTAAACACACACCACACACACACGCACACGCACCCACCTCTTAAGTATATATTTGATCATCTAATTTATATCAAATTTTAGTATAATATTTAATTTTTAAAAAAAATATTTTAGTTCTTTAATTTTCATACCACTAGTCTCATTTAACAAATGTTGAGTTTGCAATTAAATGCGGGCAAAACATACATTAAATTTTATTTCTTTAATATAATCATTTTCATTAAATTTGGATATTATCCTCTACTTATTACAGTATATATAGTTTTTTTAAAAGTGTATATTAAACAGGAATAAAGTTGAAAAATTGTTATATTTTAACGGGAAGTTAACCCACTTTAAAGTTTTTTTTTGTTTATATAAAACATATTGAAAGTGCTTTATAAATAGAATCAAAAGAGTATATGTGATGTATCACACATTTTCTCCAAAGGCCCTTGTGGAAGCAAAATCTAAAACAAAGAATTCAAATGCAAAAATCATTAGTAATCGTTTTGTTCGTCCCTGCAAGAAACTTGATGCTTTTAAGCATACTGAAATGAAAAAATGTTGCAGATCTCCAACTTGTGCTAGTTTGCTAAAATGCATTAGAGCTTTGAGAGGCTCCGGCTTGACTAGTTTGAAACATCTAGAGAAAATTTAAGATAAAATGAATGATAAATATTTTATATGCCTCTCCAACACTGAGAAACCGTAAGGTCACAGTATTTGTACAGCAATTTCACATAAGAAAGAAGTTAGCTGGCTTCAGATCTTTAGGAGGGCAAATCATACCGTTGGAGAGCAATACAAAATCTATCATTCTACATGAGTGAATGGGGAATTCAATTGATCAAAACTGAGATCATGTGCAGGCTGATTTACTACATTCCTTTCGTATATTTCTGCTCTCCTGGAAGATTGGTTGAAGACTGTCTTTATCCGTTATTCAGCCGTCCTGACTAAAATTGGAAGGGGAAAACGACAATCATTGAGTGAACAAACCATGTAACATCAAAATGAGCGCTGAGAGTGGGGAGACGACACAAATAATTATAGTGGGTAAGAGTTGGAATGCGGTCCATCCTGGATTTGAATTCGTTTGGGAAAACAAAAACTTCACCCCAAAAAGAGCAAAGATAAGCAAGTGAGATAATAATTAAACTTACTATTGCTTCTTCGACATTAAAACTTGCTGAAGAGTCAACTGAAAATCCCAACTCCGCCATTAGCTTCTCCAAGCGATTCACATTAGTCAAATAAAGATAACCAACCTAGTTCAATGAATTTATGAGTTAAGATAAGGCTAAAAACAGGTTTAAAATTTTGAATACAGCACTTTTTTTTCAGATCTTCCTAACAGTTATCTGACTCAATCACAAATGAACAATATTTGAAGATAGACATTATAAACACAAAAACCAACTGAAACTTCAAAACATATGCGACAAATAGCCCTTAAACATGCTCCTTGCAACAATAAAGCACAACTACATTATCCTGTAAGCTTTCAAAAGAGAAAAATGGAGTGGGATGTGTATGCCTATGAACTATTAATTAGGTTTTACATTTAACACAAACCAACGGGCTAATATGAATATCATGTGCTATAGCCAATGTTATTTTGGTTAACAAACTAGAAGGAAGAACTATACAAAGTAGAACAGATGTATTCTCAAGAAGTCAAAATTTGAAGACTAACCAATGTTTCCAGTGAAGATGCTCTGTTATACACAGCCGCACCAGCACGCTTTTTCGTCCGTGTTTTGCTTGAATTAATGTTCTTTCCCCATCGAAGCACATCCCTGCAATAGAGATGGCTAAAAGCTTTAAGCCAAATATACAAACTTCTGCAAATTAAGTTCTACCAAGAGAATCAGAGGACCTTACGCAAACATAACGCACATGGTTGAAAGGTAGAATAATGTTGACCAAAACAAGAAAAAAGAAAGGTAGGACAATGAATGGAAGCTTAAAATTGAGGAACAAGACAGAATAAAAGTGCAGAATGTAATACCAAATTTATAGAGAAGGAAACCTTTTTAAAATACATAACCAAGTGATAAATATCGTAGAGACCTAAAGGCATATTGTATTTCAAGAATCACAAGAGGAAACATCGTAAGTAGAATTTATAAAAGCAGAAAAATGGTGAGAGAGAGAGATAAAATGCTCAGAATAACATCTAACCTCTCTTGTTCTGATAAGAAGTTGCTGTGGAGAAGTTTCTGGAGCAATGCATCCTGAATTGCAGCAAATGGGAACTACTTGTCATATGTCATATCAGAAATGCGTGTTCTTAATAACCAGTAGTGATCAATCACAAGAAACCAGTAGAACATCATCAGCCCACTAAAGCCAAATTTCATAAAGTTTTGCTTCAATCAATCAGCGCTCTGTTGTCTCATTTCCACGTTCAAATATTCTCAATCAATAAAATGAGTAGAAAAGAAAATTAAACTCTGTATTTTGACAGGTATCATACTTGAGCCTCACAACGCACAAGTGCCATCACACGATCGTTGTATTCTTCAATGCTTAGGGGAGGAAATAAAAAGTGCCTGCGAGCATAAAGCTACATGTTGCACAAACAATGAGGATTAGATATTTATTTAGGATTATAAAGTTCATGACAGTTGTTTGAATTGTAGCAATTCCAACATAAACTAAACAAGCTTGTTCAATTGAAACAGTCATCAAGAAGCCATTGTAGGTGTGAGGAGAAGAATGGACCTATGCGCCTTTAAAAGCTCTTGTGCATTCCAAGGGGAAGCATGCCGTGTTATCTTCACTTAAACACTCATAGAATTCATGTAATATTGCTCCTAAAGATCTTTATAGGGGATTACAATGCCTCAGTAATTAACACATTTACTCTTTACAAAGTACTTGCGTATCAGCAGATTATCACACTGCACTCTCCGTTAAAGGATTACTTCATTTATATCATGTGAGAGAGAATAGGGAACCTCAAAGGCAGAAAGAAAAGGAAGTAAAACTGAAAGAATCACAGGAAATCCTCTAAAACAGTCAAAACTGAGAAAGCTGGACCAAAGGCTAAAATTTGAAACTATTCTAACCTCTGCTCATGTTGGAAATAAAAATGCCCATAAAACAATAATGATTAGAGCACTTGTCAAAAGCCATAAGCATATTCTCATCCCATAACGAGAATACAGGGTAGGGGCAAAGAGATGCCCTTGAATATGCAAGCATCCCGCTCCAACCAAGTACACCAAGGAGCTGCTGAAACTACTCATTGCCTCATAAATTCGGCATCATTACACAGCTCACTCAATCATGTGTGCTTATGTTTATTTACTTTCATTCTTTTTTGTGTGCACACACATCTCCAAATTAGAGACAAACACACTGCTAATATGTTTATTCATGGATAGTATTTAGCGCCACTAAAGCAGAAATCAGAACAAACCTCATATATGCAATCGCCAATATATGCTAGAGATGCTGCATTGAATACAGATCTTGGCTTCACCACTTTAGGAGGACTCGGCAACCATCTCTCATATCCCAAGTAGGTTTCGTCTGGCTCTGCTGTATTCCCTGTTAAAAAAATAATAATAATAATTATCAAGCAAGCACTCACTGAATGCTTCAGCGTCTTTTAGATGAAAAATCACAAAAAGATACAAAATGAAACAGCAATGATGAAAAATTATAGCTAAATAGTAGATAAAAAGTATTAAAGATAAAAACCTATTATGATAGAAGAATGTACTGATTCTTAAAATAAAGTCTTAATCTTTAAGCACGCGGGACTTTAAAAGAACCTGCAGTAAAAAAGGCATGCATGTTCTAATCCGGCACAATTTACATCATTCAAGCAATTTAACAACATAACTTTGTAAGTGAGGCACTTCCATTTTTGCAGAAAAAATTCCAAGCCAAGATAAAACAAACATCAATTCCATAGCCAATTAAAATAGTTAGCCTATAAGTCGAAATTCTATAATAACAACTGAGTATAGGCCTCATTCGTCTTGTCCTTATTTTGTCATTTTACATTACATAGGAGAAATAAATCACATAAATTTAAATTCCCTTCTGATATCTCGCCGGTTCTTCAATCTTCGGATAGAGGACAAAGAATAAATAGTACGGAATTAACCAAGATAACCAAATCAACAACAAATCACTTTCACGAAATACCTCCACTGGTATCAGGACTGTTGCGCTTCAGAAGGTCAGAAACGTACTTCTCCGTCCATGCTGTTGGAGAAGATGAACTGGAAGAAGGAGATGTTTTTAAAATTGGCGTCTGGCTGAGAGCGTTAGTGTTCTTCTTGAGCTTTCTGGGAGCATTGGGATTATAAGGAAGCCTCTGTTCTGTGTCCCATGAAGCTTTCGTGCTCACAGAAGATACAGAGAGTGTCTGCATTTTATGGGTAGCATTGAAGAGATAGGACTTCTGTAGGTGTGAGGTAGTAGAATGGGACGCCATTTACAGGGAGCTCCAAGTTTCCACGAGCGCGAAGAAGGATAATTCTGCAGACAGGAGTGACGATAAAGTTTTTGTTTTGATTTTCCTAAAAGCGTCAAAAAATTGACTTGTTCATTTCTTATCATCATGGGCCCTATGACTTCGGATCAAAAGTTTGAGCCCAATATCAAAGATAAACACCGGACTGATTTAAGTTGAAATACTCATCCGGTCCTTAATATAAGACCCATTTAACTAATTTGATTAGATTAAAGAAGTTGGGTAAGTTAGTTAATTATAAAAAATACGACACGTTTTTCCTAAAACACTATAATCATCTTTCTTAATACCCCTCTCCCTCTTCTACACTTGATTGTGATTGAGAGAGTATCTATAGGGGTAATTTAGAGAAAATTGATAAATATGAGAAATGGATCTTATATTTAGGACCAAAACTAACTCACCAATTGGGTCCTATATTAAGGACCGGAGGAGTAGTATCCACCGAGGACGGCCCACGAGTTTTTTACCCCTTAAACCAATTTAATTTTAAGCTGATGTTAGGATTTTATTGATGAATGATTTATAAATATCTCTGTAAGTACTCTTTGATACTAAGAGCATATCCTGGTTTTAATGAGTCCCCGAGATTCAACTCACTGAACCTTTTTTGTAAAAAAAAAAAATGAAATTTAACACTAAGATTGTATATGGTATTGAGAAATGTCATTCCTAAAAAGGAACCTATTCCCATAATTATGGTTATTAGGTGGAGCACAAGGTTTTAGCATACCAAACACGCAATATAAAATTTCCCTTGTGAAGTATTCTATAGAGTTTAAAAAAAGAAGTTCTACTATTTATAATTAATAAATACCCGTATTATATTCCTTAATATAAGATATTGTTTGACTTTTATTTTAGTCCTAAATATAAGACTTAAATACATTTTGTTTCTTATATTTATTCATTTTTTTCTAAGATAGTCCTTGTAATAATGATAGTTCTAGCTAATACACTTTATTAATAAAGATATTTTAGAAAAACAATATCTATTTATTACAAATAACCAACTTAACTAATTTTTTTAATCTCCTCAAATTAGTTAACTCTTATATTAATGAGCGGAGGTGGTAACTCACTGACAATTTTATAGTGTACATATATACACTCGGAAAGTACTTGGTCTAAGAGTTAGAAATCAACCCCACAGTCACTTGTTCCTGGATAAAAATACCCGCTAGTTACGTTAATCCAAGTTGACATATTTTAGGCAAAAATTAATGTTTTAATCCTTTAAATTTTGGTTCATTTAAAACTTAATTCTTAAATTTTAATTTTGTACAAATTCAATTCCTCAATTCTTGACTCATCTAAAATTCAGTTTATAATCTTTCTATAGTTTGGGCTTTGTCTTTATCATTCATCACTTCTAGTCAGCATTGAGCTATCATATATTGTGAAAAATGTTAACAATGTTGTTGAAATTTGTTACTCCTCCAATCCTTAATATAAGATCTATTTAACTAATTTGATTAGATTAAGGAAGTTAAGTAAGTTAATTAATTATAAAAAATATGACATGTTTTTTTTTAAACATTATAATCATCTTTCTTAATATCCTCCCTCTCTCACTCATTTGATTATGGTTGAAGGAGTATCCATAGAGGTAATTTAGAAAAAATTAATAAATATGAAAAATAGGACTTATATTTATGATTAAAATTAACTTAACAATTAGGTTCTATATTAAGGACCGGAAGAATAATATACCTTTCAACTCAACTTTATGTGGATTTCACATAAAATAAAAGAAAATGATAGAATTTGAAACCAGCAAAACTTGAATGAAAGGGATGAAGAGACGAAAAGACGAATGAAGATTAGAAGGTGACAACAAATCTGACCAATAGTAACAACTTGATTCTTGAAGGAGTTGAGAGAAGTGTCCGCAATGAAGAGACTCAAGAATATGCTGCTTGAGTTCTGTGGATTATCAAGGGAACTAGGAGGGAGAATCCATCACCAAAAGGTTCCAAGCTTGCATGTCTCATGATGAGGGCATGAGTTGTGATTAACCAAGTTAGCTTTCATTTCATGGCATCACTCTGAAAAAATGATACACACGTTCTTTTTCCTATCTGAGACTTTTAAAACATTGCCCATTAACACTAGTTAACTACTACAACCGTTTCTTAATATAAGATTTTGTTTGATTTTTATTTTAATCATAAATATAAGATCTTAATCTATTTTATCATGTTTATATTTTTTTTCAAGGTAGTCCTTCTAATAATGATAATTCTAACCAATATACTCCTCTGGTCCTTATTATAAGACCCAATTTGACTTTTTATTTGGTCCTAATTATAAGACCCAATCCATTTTCTCTCTTATATTTATGCATTTTTTTCCAAGATAATCCTTCTAATAATGATAGTTTTAGCCAATATACTTAATTAGTAAGGATATTTTAGGAATAACAACACTTATTTATTATAAATAACCAACTTAACTTACTTCCTTAATCTCCTCAAATAAGTCAATTGGGTCTTATAATTAGGACAGGAGGAGTACTTAATTAGCAAGGATATTTTAAGAAAGACAATACCTATTTAGTACAAATAACTAACTTAACTTCTTTCCTTAATTTTTTTAGATTAGTCAACTAAATTTTATAATTAGAACCAACTAGTTCTTATAATTAGGATGGAAGTAATTAAGATCAAATTAATTCATTTTATAAGATTCAATTAATTACTTTATATATATAAGGTACGACATGAATTTGCTATGAGAACACTTGGACGCAGCAAATGTTCGAGAAAGGCTCATTTTTGTATACGTGTCTTCCATTCACTGGAGCGTGCACTCGTCTTCTCGGTTAGACAAGGTAGGTTTAGCTTCCCCCCGGCTAGAGAGAGGGGGAGGGGAGCGAGAGAGAGGCTGTAGCGGGGCAGGGGTTTCGCTTTGTTCGCCCTTCCTTCCCAGTGCTCCGGCACCTGCAACTTCTTCTGCACAGAGTAGCCGCGAATCGCATTCGTTATCAACGAAACATGAGTCGCTACGACAGTCGCTCTGGGGACCCTACTTCTTACCGTGACCGGAGAAGGTAAAACAGTGGCTTACCCCCGCGCTTAATTCTTTAATTTGTAGTTTCCATGTCCTGTTTTGGTCCCCCTCTTGTCCGGTAATATAATTAATCTCGGAAGCAGGCATACTGATTTCGTGTTTCAATGAAAATATTTAATTTCTGCCTGCTATTTTCCCTATTCCGGCTAAATTTTGTTTCGTTCTACATGCCCATATAGCAATATTCTTACGTATATTAGTATATCTGACAAATAATTTCCGAAAGGAAAATTGATTCCGTTTTATTTTCAGAATGATCCTCTTTTGAGTTGAGCTACCTTTTTAGGGTTTGTACCCTGTGAAACATTAAGAACTCCCTCGAGAGTTCATGTTACCCTCACTGGCATCTGAAATGAATCATTTAATGGGTTAATCTTAGTTACATGTATGTTTAGAACTGTCATATGTGTGTGAGGCTCAACTTAATTAGGTGGGCTAATCTTAATTTCCTTACGTTTGAGCCAAGAGTTTTGCTAAGGAGCTCCATTTGTTTTCTTAGTGATTCGGGGCTGGGTGCTCCCACAGGTTACGGTGGTTCTGTCCACTCTTCCTCAAGCAGGAGGGATTACAATGATGGTGGATCCCCAAGGAAATTGAATTTGGATGGCCTGCCTCATTTTGAGAAGAATTTCTACATTGAGTCACCAGAGGTGAGGGCTATGACTGAGGCTGAAGTTAATGATTATCGGCAGAAGAGGGACATAACTGTTGAAGGTCGAGATGTCCCCAGACCAGTCAAAAGCTTTCACCTTGCTGGTTTCCCGGGTACCAAGTTTTTTTCCCCCTTCCTTTTCCCCCCATTAACGTTCTGCCTTATTTAGCGTTGTGTGGAGGACTTTATTCTCCCTATTACTCGAAGTTTTGTCAATTCTTCTTTAGCTGGATGAATGGAAGACTTTATGAGTTGTGCCACTTTACCTTTATATCTCAATTTTCTCTGTCTTTTTATCCCCTAAAATTTATTATATACCTTGGTTTGCCTCCCTCCCTCTCAATTTATTTCCCTTAAGTAGTTTAAGCCATGCTTTGTTTTTGATGGTAGATTATTGACAACATCATCCGATGTGTTAATTTTTTGCAATGGAATTTATGTTTGATAACTGACAGAACTAGACTGTTGGAAAGTTGGTTAACTTATAGTTTACCGTGGAAAAAAGTTCCGTTTCATTATGGGATGATAACAGCATGCTTATTTTGCCAACTTGTTTAATCCAGAGTATGTTCTGCAAGAAATTACAAAAGCTGGTTTTGTTGAACCTACACCTATTCAATCTCAAGGATGGCCAATGGCTTTGAAGGGGCGTGATCTCATAGGAATAGCAGAAACTGGATCAGGGAAGACGCTTGCTTATTTATTGCCTGCAATCGTACATATTAATGCCCAGCCTATTCTAGGTAGGTGATTGAAATAATTGGAATGATCTGTTTCCTTTTTAGGGTGTAAACATTCCTTAACATGCCTCTGTCATCAACCTTGGTGTTATCATCTAATATTTCAATAACTCCTCGTTCAGAACCTGGAGACGGTCCAATTGTGTTAGTTTTGGCTCCAACTCGAGAACTTGCTGTCCAAATACAGCAAGAGGCTACTAAGTTTGGTGCATCATCTAGAATTAAGAGTACCTGCATATATGGTGGGGTACCTAAGGGACCTCAGGTGCGGGATCTCCAGAAAGGTAGGTGGTGAAGTAAGTATTGCTGACCCAAGACACGGGTTTATGATTTCTCTGGCTATAATGAAGTCATATGCTTTATTGTCATAATTGTGCATGTATTTATCCATTTTTTGGATCAGGTGTTGAAATTGTAATTGCTACTCCGGGAAGGCTGATTGACATGATTGAGTCAAATCATACAAACTTACGAAGAGTTACATACCTTGTATTGGATGAGGCTGATAGGATGTTGGACATGGGCTTTGAGCCTCAGCTACGGAAGATTGTTGCCCAGGTTGAGTTTGCACTGATATGCTATTAATACTTTGGAAAACTAAAATTTCAAGGAATGCAAGACCTGTGTATTTTGTATGCTGCTGTAGAATTGTTTGTTGTAGTCAAGTTGCTCTTCTTTATACTTGATCCGCACACCATACTATTTTTGGTTCTTCCCATGTTACTGTTCTGTGATAAGTTTCATTTTGGAGATGCTTTAGACTTCATGAGAGATGGAGAGGCGGGGAGAGTACCCTGCTTGTCGTAAGTACTTTTTGGTCGTTAAAGAAGAACAAGTGGAAAGCATTCAGAACAAGTTGTCCATCATCAGATATAATGTCCCTGGTCCCCCTAATAGTCCATGTTAATCAATGAGCTTGATTGCTGATTCTTCTGGTTGGAATCTGTTTGTCTCCTGAGTATCTGATTGTGTTTTTGATTTATGCAGATTCGTCCAGACCGTCAAACGTTATGCTGGAGTGCTACCTGGCCAAAGGAGGTTGAGCAGCTGGCGAGGCAGTCCCTTTATAACCCATATAAAGTAAGATATTCTTACATTTGTAGATTTCATCAGTTTTTTGGTCTCTGTTTTCCATATATTGAACTCCTTATGTTTTGATTTTACTGTACTAAGAAGTCATTCAATTTTGTTGTTAAATGATATTGTGTTATGTAAAAGGAACAAATATATTGAAAATTAAATTAATGACTTAATTACCATTACGCAGGTGATTATAGGTTCTCCAGATTTAAAAGCCAACCATGCAATACGTCAATATGTTGACATTGTTTCTGAAAAGCAGAAATACGACAAGTAGGTTATGTTCTATCTTATAGTTATTTCTTTTATCTCCTCTTATATAAAGGAACCATGTGATGAAGTTAACTTCTTTATTTCCTAGATTGGTGAAGTTGCTGGAGGACATCATGGATGGCAGCCGAATACTGATATTCATGGATACTAAGAAAGGATGTGATCAGATCACTCGGCAGCTCCGCATGGATGGTTGGCCAGCACTTTCAATACATGGAGATAAAAGTCAGGCAGAAAGAGATTGGGTGCTGTCAGAGTTCAGATCTGGAAAGAGTCCTATTATGACTGCAACAGATGTTGCAGCTCGTGGCTTAGGTACAAAGACGTTCTACTCAAACATTTTGTTAACTCTCTTAATCTTCAAGTGGTGCTTTGATTCCAGCTGTGTCATGTATCTGTAGTTTTGCTGAAGTAATAATATCGATATCTAATAAATTGATGTTGTTCTAGCTTTTCTGATTTTATATTTTAAATAAATGCTATTTTAGTTTTTTCTTGTCTTCCCCTTAACCATTTTCAAGGATTCAGTCTTGTGTCCTTTTATTGGCATATTATGACCCTTATAGTCACTACTTTTCAGCTCTTGTATATTTCTGCTTACGCAAGCAACTTGTTATTTATGCAACTGCCACTTGAAATGTCACTTTAATCTGACACCAATAACTATGCATCCTGATCCTTATTATTGTTTGCATGTGGACATTTAACAGATGTGAAGGACGTGATGTATGTAATAAATTATGACTTCCCGGGATCTCTAGAGGACTATGTTCATCGCATTGGTCGGACTGGGAGAGCTGGCGCAAAGGGAACTGCATATACATTCTTTACTGCTGCAAATGCTAGATTTGCAAAGGAACTTATAGCCATACTTGAGGAAGCTGGACAGAAAGTGAGTCCTGAATTGGCAGCAATGGCACGTGGAGCACCTCCTCCTCCTTCAGGTTAGTTTGCTGCATCGGTTATGATTGAGCTTGCATTTTGCTTGTAACTATTCATGCATTGATTCCTGTTCCCCATTCTTTGGCTTCGGATGGGTCTAAGTTATAGCTGGAAGATATGGGACTTGTGCGTACAGTTCTGCATGCATTTCTCATTTGTAGCGTGTACTGTGGCTACTTCCGACAAAAGAGCTTTCCCCCATAACTTTTTAATGTTCAATATTACCAGTTCATTTTTTTCCATCCATAATTACCGAGATGGATGATGAAATGAGTATAGAGATACGTGCCCATGTCGTTGGTAGTACAGTTCCAGGTCTAAACGTAAATCTACATATCACCTAGTCTAGGATCTGCAATTCTCATAGCACAGAAAGGTTCAAATCCGTTGAACAGATTACGGCGTTGGAATATATGGAGGCAATGTCATGAATCACTTGATCTGGCAAACTCCTCTTTTTGATGAATTTTTCATTTAAAAATATGTGGATTTAATAATCATATGCATAAATTGATATGTTACCTTGGTCTCAATCACTGACCAAAAATGGTAGCATCCGGAGGGAATTCTACTGAATTTCAGTTTAACTAAACCCATTTAAGAACATGATTGCTTTCTGTTGTGCAAGTATATGCTAGTCATTTCTGTTCACCTGAGTTTCTAATATCCTCCATTACATCTCTACCGCAATCAATCAGGTTATGGAGGTTTCCGTGGCAGAAGTTATGGCAGTCGCCCACTGAGATGATTGATGGAGGCGGATAGCAAGTGGACTGATGGAGTAACAAATGAATGCCTTGTTATCATGACTGACTCTACCTCCTTTTGTTTTTTTAATCCGAGTCTTGCACATGTGTATTTTATTTTTCTATGCCAATTTGTAAGAATATTAGAATAGTGGTAGAATTTTTTGAAGTTTTTGTTTTAAGAATCATAGAACATTTGGAGGAAAGCTTCGCTGTACGGCCAAACATCTGTTTATAGTTCATACCACAATCGTTGAGAATCCTGAGCCCTTCATGGTTTGCTTTCTTCGGACTCTGATATGATGGTCTGACTAGCAGAAAATGAAAGGATACCAAAAAAACTGACCTTTAATCTTGTCCATGAGTACCAACCTTCTAAAACTTTGAAGTGAACTAGCGTGACATATTTCTCATCTTTTATATTTTGTTTGAAGCAGGTAATATGTGTAACTTGGGTTTTTTTAAAAAAATTATTTCCGGCTTCCGTGTAACTTGGGTTAAAATTGCGTTTTTTTTTTAAACCAGAAGGTCAAAATTGCGTTTAATTTAATATAGTCGATAACAAAATTATTAAAGCTTTATCATATGATAAAACTATATATACTCCCTTAACGAACACGTTTGTGGGCGTAGCATATGTTTCTGTAGCTGCCAGCTATTAGCAAGTTGGAGAGTAAGTGATTATTTGGGTTGGTTTAAATAAGTATTTATAACGAGGTAAATTTTTTTTTTTCATATATTTATTTTATATTTTATAAATAATGATTGAAGAGTTATTTATAAAGAGTATTTATAACGAGTTCTATCTGTAATAGGAACGCGGGTGAGCGTTCGTGTTTATAATTGACTTATATTACCTCCCGTCCTAATTATAAGATTCTATTTGACTTTTTATTTGGTCCTAATTATAAAACCCCAATCCATTTTGTCTCTCATATTTATGCATTTTTTTTAAGATAATCCTTCTAATAATGATAGTTCTAGCCAATATATTTAATTAACAAGGATATTTTAGGAATGACAACACTTATTTATTACAAATAACTAACTTAACTTACTTCCTTAATCTCCTCAAATAAATCAACTGGATCTTATAATTAAGACCGGAGGTATTTGTGTTGATATTGGTTTCATATTGACTAATTTTTCATCTAATTACTAAAAAGGTTTCGTAAAAAATAATTTCGATGAAAATTAAAAATTAACAAATGGCGTCAACTCCGAGAATCAATTTGTTAGGGCGGAGAGGAATTCATTGAAAAAAACAGACGATAGAGAGGGAAAATTCAGTTCCGGAACCCGAAGCACGCTTAGTTGGGACTTCGGAGGCTCAGAGCAGTCGTGTATGGTGGAAAGGTGCTGTAGACATTAACGAAATGAGTGAAGAAGGAGAAGGTCCAAAGCTCTACGCCAACAAGCCTCGAAAAGGTCACATCATCGTTGTCTTTCTCATCGAGCAAATCTGTCTTTCTCCTCCACCTTTGTCTCTTTTTTCCTCCAAATTTGTGAAAGCAATTTTCGATTATCTTATTTTGACTTCAAGTTGCTGATTTTGGGGGTTTTAGTGTCTGATCATTGTTTTTCTCGTGTTGTTGAATACAGAGCAACTGAAGCAAGCTCGAGAGCAACAAAAAGCGAAGGCGTTCTCCTCGCCAATGTCGTCGTCTTCGTCCTCTGCGATGGGGACCCAGCAGCAGCAGCAGCAGCCGCCGCCGCCCAAGGAATCGTTTGTTCGTCGTTACAAATTTGTCTTGCCCATGATTTTGGCCGTAAATCTTGCCGTCGGAGGTCATTTTCTTTCGCCCGAATGGTCAACTGCAAAAAATTTGTTTTCGAGTCTGCCATGA
>NW_021633867.1:0-33866 GCF_004799145.2 Neltuma alba
TGAAACTGCATGAATGTCAATTATACGTAGAGTTCAAAGAAATCTTCCTAATCCTATGCACAAAAAAAAAAAAATCCCTTTTGTGGGGATCGTAAAATAATATTTTTTTTTAATAATAAAAAAAAGCACCGTTAATGTAAGGAGCAGCACTCATAACCAGTCGTGGTCACACCAACCCAATCTTCCTCTTATATGAACAACAAATGATGGTTACAACATATATCTCATAAATTTACCAACCAAAAAAAAAATTTACAACACAATAAATAAAAACAAACAGAAAAATTATTTATTAGCCCAGATAAAAACGGTGCAACTCCAACTGCTCTTTTTACACTTGTCAAGCAGCTGGATCTACCTATTCTCTGGCACCCAGATAACAAATAATAAAGAACAATAATCAAAAGAAGATTATATAATATGTAACAAATAGGATCACAATACCTTATTCTTTTTTAGCTTCAAATAATTGGCTTCCAAGGGTCACAATAGGGGTTCTTTCTCCCATCACTGTCGTCAAGTTTCTTTCTTTCTCACGTATTCGATCAATTTCCATCATCACATAGCTCATTGCAGGTCGTCTCTCACTTGAACTGTCAATACATGGAACTATCAGTGACATAAACTCTTCCATGGCTTCTGCTGTATAATTGCTTCCCATTCTTTCGTCAACTATGCCTGACATAATCCCAGGGTCTTGCTTACTTTGCACCTTCATTGCACCAAAAAATATCAGACACACACATCAAATATCACAATGCTTTATATATATACATGTATATATTAATTGTGTAATTTGTGTTCATTGCTGTGAGTGAGACATGGAGTTCTATATCCATGACATACCCATTCAACTAGATTCTGATTGGAGTCTGAAGATGGTGATTCAGTTGCTTCTCTCCCGCTCAACAGTTCCAGCAAAAATACCCCAAAACTGTATACATCACTCTTTTCAGAATATGTTCTGAATTCTCTCACTCTGAATCAAGAATGTGCCATTCGGAATTTAGAGAAGATGCATAGATGCATGAAAAGAACAGAAACAAATCAAGAGAGATATATACAGGAGCAAGGAAGATTTCATCTGCCGCAGCTTGAGAAGATGGCCCTGCAATTTCAACTCTTCCTAGGATGTTGCGAAGCCCTGCATCTGCAACCTTAGGAATGAAGTTTTCATCCACAAGAACATTGGCTGTTTTGAAATCCTTATGCACCAAACGAGGGCTTAAGGAGTGAAGATGAGCCAAACCTGTGCACAATAGGTCCTATGATGAATGAGCATTTTGAAACGTAAAACCTGTTATGCATACAGGATGTAGTAGGAAATAAATGAGATTTAGGAGGGCTTACAAAATGAATTTTTGGGGTCCATTTAGAAACTTGAGTACTTTTATATAGGAAGAGAGAGAAAAATGATACCAGGAAAGCCACAAATGCTCACTGATTTTGCAGAGGATCACCTTTAGCTGCACCCAGAGCTATGGAAAGTCTATGCTTGAATTCCAGCTTATCACGTGATTGTTGAGCAGCTCCTACAAATAAATAAGTCCCAGGCCTTAGCTTTCAGAAGAAAGTGTATATTAAGCTAAAACAAGACAAAGTACAACTTTACAGCATGCAGGATGATCTTTGCATGCAGGATAAATCCATGGTCCACGGTTCGACTTTGCAGATATACAATACAAAACTTCATTTAAAAAAAAAAGAAAAAAAGTGATACAGTAACTGCACAGAGATTTACCATACAAGTGACTGGAGACGCTCCCATTAGGCACGTACTCATATATGAGAAACTGTAGATTGTTTTCCTGGCAGTATCCCAAAAGAGTTACAAGATTTCGATGTTGAAAGGATGAGAGGAAGTGTACCTGAAGTAAAACTCAGTACTGTTAGGTCAAACCAGGAGAGTAAACAATAAGATATACCCTACCGACTATGTCTATAGGATCCTAATCAAAATTCTCAAGCAGAAACAAACATAAGACAGGAGGAGGACCAGAGAAGTCGGATTGATGAGATTTCTATCTTTCAGGGAGCATGCAGTACTTAAATTATATATTTCTCAGCACCTCATAAAGTGAAGTCTTTTTGGAGCATAATTGAACTGAATGTTACCTCATCTACAAATTCCTGACTAGGAAATCCATGGCGCTTTTTGATGGCTACAAGCATTCCATCATGAAGTAAACCCCTGTAAACCTCCCCAAATTTTCCTTCTCCAATCAGATTTTTGTCACTGAAATTTTTTGTAGCGTGAAACAGTTCTTCAATCTCAAAACGCCTAGCATCTCTTACTGTTAACTCTATCCCACCATGTCTTCCCACTGCACGAATTGAGGCCAAAACCAAGAATTGATTGTTCTTTGTATCATTAGAACCACCTTAAGGAAACTTGCAAGTGTTGGTTATACAAGAATATTGTTGTTACCTTGGGAAGGTTCAGAGGACCCTGTCTCTGAATTTCTAGAAACACTGCTCTTGTGAAACAGGCAGAACCATATCAGTAGTATAACTATCCCTACCAATGCCACGGCTCCTGCAGCTCCTCCAACCGCTGCTGCAAGATTTCTTGACATCTGATAATGGGGATCACTGCAATTCTGCTGTTCAATATTGTGCTGACTCTATACACATAAGAACCTGGAATCCAACATGTAGCAGAAGATCACAATCTATTGACGGTGAAACTCAAGCTCAGATTGAAGATGTGACATATTGCAAATGAAGAAGGCATGCAGTTAGTATACCTCCTACAGTTTGCTAATGATAATGAGGTTAATGAATAGTTTCAAGCAAAAAGACCAGAAAATTTGGAAACTAGTTGAGCTCCAGCTAAATGTATGTCTGGTTCTAAATGACACCTTGACTGATATTTTATCTGCATGTGGTTGATAAATTGAACAGAGAGCCACTTTTTTGTCCAAATCAGAGGAGCTGTGTTACCAGATAAATGATGAGGCAGGATCTCAGAAAGCCAGAGCTTCATTTACCAACGAGGATTCGATTTAGGCTCCAATGCACCATCACCGAAATCGAGATTCATCCACATTCCCCCATATGAAGCAGTTGTCTGTCTTTGATACAAACTAAACAACCAAACAGAGAATTTCAATAACACAACAAAGCAGAAAGTAGGGATTTTAGCATCAAAAGCATAAACAAAACCGCTTTCAGATCAGACACAATTCTTGGAAGTTTCAGTTGTTACCAAGACAAGACAAGACTCGCGAGGTCCAAATCAATGTGTTTCTTCAAAGGTGGTGATCAGTGGTGACACTCTGTAAGCAATGAAAACCCAGAAGAAGAACCACGCTCTCGATCTCCGTTGTACTTTTATTAAATTAATTAGAAATGCTCTCTCAGTGTACAATCGTCGGATGCAGACAATGCCGACAGAAAGTGACCTTGCGCCGACAGCACACTACAAGATTTATTACCAAACAACCCAATTCAAAATCATCAGCATATACATAGAGCTCTCGAAAACTAAGAAGCCTTTTATTCTTTTATTGTGACCAGCTGACCAAATTCAATTCTCTCAGAGTTGAACTCAATTTGAAATAGAACAAAGACCAGAATAGGAGGTGAATAATAACAACAAGCACAACCACAACCACCAAAATAATAATATATGAGGACACGCAGGGACAAGACGAAGAATTTATTTAATTTTATTCAGTTTCAATTTTCTTTTTTGGGGTGTAAAGAGGCACAATTGTTGTATCGTATCTCTATCACATCTGGCTGGGGGCTGCCTGTCACAGATTCACGCTGGTAATACAACAGCACAGAGAAGAGAGGGGTGGGGAGAGGTAGAGAGAGAGAAACAGCCCAGTGGAGGTGCAAAAACGCAATGATATAGCTACGTATTTACATAAAGATAATATTTTTATACTGAAAGAGGAAACAACATCAACGGCTGAGAAATGAGAGAAAGGAAAGGGCATAGCTGTGGTTTGTTTGTATTGTGGGGTTGCTGTACCCCACCAGCCAGCTATGTTGACGTTGCTCCTACTGAGCATTTTGATTTAGTGCTTATCATATTTATACAAAGTGAATAAAATTTAGGACAAAGCAAAGAATCATATGTAACGGCCAGCCAGCTCTGCGGCTGTACTGTACCCTTTTAGCTTTTTTTTTCTTTAAGTTCCTATTTCATTCACCAGTACCAACACTTCGGATTCTTAATCTTATCGTTGGGAGAGAAAACAAAAAAAAAAAACCAAAAAACAATGCTTGTTAATATTTTATGATATTATAGGTCAAGAGAACTCCCCAGAAATGTAGCAGTTGAGGGATTTAACTGTTCCCCCTTTTTTTAAGGTTGCCTTTCTTTCTGTGAAGAAGTAAAACCAGAGAAGTAACCTTGTGGGGGTTATATCAGCAGCGACGTGAACGAAACATGGGATGATTGGCTGTGATTTGAAAGATTCTTGACTTGATGAAAGCGGAAACTATTTTGGCTCAATGATTTGGTTCCCTTTCTGGCTTACCAATTTATGAAATTCCACTCTGTAATCGGATTTCTCTTTTGTTTCTGGTTTTTCTGGTTTGGTTTGGCCCCTTCTGTCATCATCGTTGGCCCTGTGTCAGTGTATTCACTCAACTGGATTTGCCTGATATTTAGATTCAGCAGCCTCCTCTTGCCATTCTGTGCAGCTCAGTTAACAGTAACCGCACACCCTTCAGAATTATGAAAGAGATCACTCACCTCATAATAGATCCGTCAAACTTTTCAGACAGTATAACTAGTACAGCCCCACAAAGATCACGTCTTTATGGACCAAGATGATGCACAGTTACCTATTTGTGAAAACCCTACTACTACTACTACCTCAGTCACCTTTTTCGTTTTCTCTTTCTTCCTCTTTACGCCTTCCCTGCTATCTGGACAAATAATTCAGAGTGTATTTCTAGTTTCTACCCTGTTTGCAAACTGTGGAGGCTTGATTGAAGAACCTTTTTCACACCCCATAAAGGGTTAAGTTGATAGGAGTTAAAGGAGGCTCATAAATGGGCGAAAGACGATCCTTTTTTTTTTTAGAATTGTTTAGTGCTAATCAAACTACAGTTCTTGAACGGCATCTATCACTTCCCTTACCAACTTGTGATTTGTGACTCCTAAGAACCTTTGATAAGACCTCACCACCAATGCGACTATTATTACTGTGAGCTCCATTAATTATTCCCCTGTATTATTATATGATGGCTCTCGAGAAGCCTTTCTTCTATTTTATTGATTTCTCTTTTGGCCGTTTTGCGAGATCGCTCACTCCGAGGGCGATTCTTCTGGGATTGTAATATTGAGTCTGTCACGAGACCACAGGGAGCTTGAGGTTGAAGCTTTGAAGGTAGGTAAATGATACTTCTGTGAGAATTCAATTATTGAAATAATTTAGACTGAATATTTATATTTGATGAGTGTGTGACACCGAAGGACTTTTAAAGTCTTAAATCAATGTTTTATCAAACTTTTCTAAATTTTTTTAAATTAAAAGTGTTGAAATTATCAACTCAAGCTGCAATGATTAATAGAGACTATATTTTAGGCAAGGGACTGGAGATTTGATTAACTTTTTGTGTATTGAGTAAACCAAATCCTAACTACAAGGGATGCGTGCTTTAGACTCTCTATCTCAAGATTAATTTATGGAGGTAAGTAATTTATACTCTTTCGATCTTTAGTATATAATTTAATTTGAGAGTTAATGTTTGTCTTAATTGTATATAAATTTATTTTACATGTTTATTTTTTTTAAATTAATATTATTAAAAAAAATATCATATTAACTAAACCTGTTAACTTTCTTAATCTAATTAAATTAGTTAATTAGGTCATACATTAAGTAATGGGAGTGTAATTTACACTGCTACAGTGCTCCTGATTATTTTGAGAATGTCATAGAAATGCGGAAACATACTAAATATCATAAAATATTAAAATGATGAGATAATAAATATTTTTTATCAGCAAAGATTACGAAGATATCATAAAATCAGAAACATAATATTGAATAATGATATTTTAATTATTTTAACGCAGAGCAAAATAAAGTATACTGTTTATAAAAATTCTACAAAATAAATTATTTTTTATAAAATTACTAAATTGTTTTAAAAATCACGTTTTTTTAAAATTAAACAAGCTGCGCCATAATATTAGAAAAGTATTAAAAGTAGATTCATGAGGTTCAGAATTCAGATATCCCTTGGTATTGGATAGATAAGATAAAATATCCATTATTGTGAGTATTACGACCGTTGACTAATTATGAAGGCAGTCAATCAAGGACGATCCTCTGCGGAGGCTAATGGGCTTAGTTCTTCCCTCGAGCTCCAACAGAAAATAACTTGTGCTTATAAATTTACGATTCTATATTATATTATTACATATATCCATCAAAGTTCGAAGTTTTTAACAGTTTTATGCTGGTCTTAATAGCATCCTTGGGTCTTGTGAAATGTTTATTCTAGTCTGTGCTTGAGGATTTTCAATAGTTTGTTTTATCATTCAAAGCCAATGAAATTGCCTCAACCACACAGATCCAGGCAACCTTATTTAAACCAGTGAAATTATTTTTACTTTAAACCCTGACGTAATCATCAAGCAAAAAAATATGGGAATGTACGTTTTAACTAAAATGCCAAAACAAAACGTTGATTAATGATATTTTAAATCAAAGTATATTTTTAGTACTTTAATTTTATATAAAGTTTCAATTTCGTATCTTAACTTAAAAATATATTTTTTTAATTATTTAGCCCGAAAACTATTAATAAAAAAGTAATGATACTGAGATATTAAATGTTTACAAATCATTTTCAAATTCTAACATATAAAATCTAATTTTCAAAACAGCTATGATATATATGTATATATGATTGTCTCAAAAAAATTATCATTTAATATTAACAATTTTAGAGATTAAATGATTAAAAATGTACTTTTTAGATTAAGCACTAAACTAAAACTTTATATAAAGTTCTATGATCAAATCTATTCCTTAACTAATTTTTTTTTTTTGGACTCAATAACTAATATTTTATTATTACTTATTATTTTATTTTAAAATATTATTTGAATCTTAAATATAATATTTAATTTGTAATGTATTGTGCATCATAAACCATATCTAGAGCAGAAGGAGAAGGAGGCGGTGGACTGGTGGTATTAAATTCATTTTTGTTACGACAAACGGGGCATAAAGCTGAATTTCTTACGCGTCGTGCAGAAGATCCGAGAAATCTGAAATGGGTCCTGCAGGGAGATACGGGTGTCTTTGCTTCCATGATCGCCTGATCCTTTTTTTTTTTTTTTTTATGAATTGAGATCTCTCGTACGTCTCTACAAGTACACACACGCAGAAGAGTGCGTTATTTTTGTCAGATTGCACGCCAATGGCTTGGAACGGTACAATGGCATGTGTGTAATTTTTAATATTTCTATTGGGCTGAGTGCTTGCAATCCTTTGCCGGGCCTGCAGGCCGAAAGCCCATCAAAACTGGGCTCATCTGATTTCCTACAACCTGCAGTGAATACGGGCCTAATCTAGTCCACCTAGGTGATTTTAGTAAATCGCACAGAAATTTATTTCTTTAAAATTATATAAATTTCTCCTCCATTTTCTAAGCATGAGCAGTTCTTTTCTGAAATAAAAACCATCCCAACCCTTTAGTCTAATTTTTTTCCCACTAAAATTAAATACGCACCATTATACTAAACACACACACACACACACTAGAAATTCCTGGAAAACAAGAGGCTGTGTTCATTTATTACTGTGCTTCCTCGCTATTTATATGATCCTGTTCCACTCGCCTCTTGCATGCGATTAAAACAGTCCTTTGCAGTTATTGCATGTGCAAGATACAAAATACTCGGTGAGCAAGCAGTTAAGGCCTTATTTAGATTTGTGAGTTTTTCAATTTATATGTGAGAGAAATTTTGACTCAGTTTATATGAAACATGCTTATAAATACTTTAATAAATAAAAGATATAAATAATGCCTAACAAAAGGCGATAGCCCGTATACCTTTTTATTTAGATATTGAGAAACTGTCAAGGATGATGGTCATGAAATTATTTTTTATTTCCATCGATCGTTTAGTGGGATTCTTAAGAACGCGGGGCTTGCTTCCCTCAATAACTGTATTCAGTATAATAATATAGACAGTAACTGAAAACTAATTATAATTACTCTTTCTGTCCTAAATATAAGATCCTTATAAGTGTGTATAAGGATCTTATATTTAGAATCGGAGGA
The DNA here is from genome assembly GCF_004799145.2 of Neltuma alba. Lineage (NCBI taxonomy): Eukaryota > Viridiplantae > Streptophyta > Magnoliopsida > Fabales > Fabaceae > Neltuma > Neltuma alba. The sequence continues at coordinate 8,266 of NW_021633867.1, forward strand.
GTATAATAAAATTGTTATAAACAGACATTGCAATAATGGCAACGCTGAATAACAGAGGATATATAGAGAGAGAGAGATGACCTCATGTAAATTTGGTGCATGATAGAACGAGAAGGAGCATAATATGAAATAATTCAAGCGTAATAATAATAATAATAATGAAGGGCGAAAACCAAGCTGTGTCTGGGGATGGAAGCAGCCTTTTTTTTGGGGGGGGGGGTTGTGGAATGCTGGAAAGGAGCGGTTGGTAGTTACCAAACGGAACCGTTACGACAGACCTTACATTTGTGATTTGTGAGATAGGAATGGACAGTTCCGTCGAGTATAGTGGCAGAGTGGGGGTGGGTAGGTGGCTGGCGGTCTTCTCCCACATCACATGTGATTCGCATTATGGCCTTTTCAGTTTAACCCCCACCTTCGCTTCCCGTGATGTAATTGTACGCGACTGATGCGCCTCCCACAATAAATATAAATAAATAAATAAATACACCCCCAAAAAGCTTTAATTAAACACTTGTTTGTTTCATTATCTCTACTTTTCATGCAAATATCTGACGGCAAAAGGTACGTTTCATAAGAAAGCCACAGATTAAATTAAAGGATATATCGAGTTTCCATATACTTATTCAACAAGCTAAGCTAAACAAGGCGCATCTCACATCCCAGTCGCGAGCTCTCCCCTTACTCTATTTTGTCTGGCTTACATAAATTTGTGACACATACATTAAGGCAGTATTTGAGCAATTCCAGAAGTATTTTTCAACAGTAATTTTTTTGATAAATTGAAATAATTTTTTTTACATATTTATTTCGTATATCGTAAAAATACTTTTAAAATCATGATTTTGTTTCTATTTCAGACGGTCTCTAAAACTTGAATCGGATTCACAATAGTCTTGATCGTGTATGTTAACCTAATACTTGGCTATTCCACCTCGTTGGGCAGGCGCATATGATTACACGTTTTCTAACAAACCTATTAAAAGAAGGTAAGGCCAGGGAGCCATTGGATTGTGACACAACGTAACAACATTCTAAAGATCGCCCACAACTACTTCACCCATTAAAGTAATCAATCTCCTCTTCACTCCACAAACATTGTTAACACAGTGAAATATATATTTATGTACTTTACGCCTTTCCATTTTCATTATTTCTTCTTCCCCTCCCTCCCTCACAATTTTTTCTACTTAACCATTAATTAACACAATCTTAATTACCAAACTTGTAATTCATTAATGATCTCTCTAATGACCTGCCTCCGCCGGAAGACTGTGCAGCACCACCGTCTCCACCGTCAGGCCCGGCCCGAAACCAAAGAGCACTCCCCATTCCAGTCCTTCTCCGGTGGTGGATTTTCCTTCCCTCAACGACTTCTTCCTGGTCTCGTCCAATATGAACAACACGCAAGCGCTCGACATGTTGCCGTACTCGCTCAGAATGTGCCTCGTCGTCTGCAGCTTCTCTTCCTTGAGTCCCAGCTTGGCTTCCACCTGATCCAAAATCGCCGGTCCGCCCGGGTGGGCAATCCAGAAGATGGAGTTCCAGTCGTTGATTCCGATGGGTGTGAATGCTTCCGCCAAACTCTTCTCGATGTTCTTTGAGATGATTCCCGGCACGTCTTTCAACAAGTGGAACGTGAGACCCACCTCCCTAAGGTGTCCGTCGATGGCTCCGTCGGAATCCGGCAGGATGGTCTGTGCCGCCGAGACCATCTGGAAAATTGGTCGCTCCACGGCCGGGTCAGGGTCAGCACCGACGATCATTGCCGCAGCTCCGTCCCCGAACAGGGCCTGGCCCACCAGAGAGTCGAGGTGGGTGTCGCTGGGCCCACGGAAAGTGACGGCGGTGATCTCAGAACAAACAACGAGAACACGCGCGCCCTTGTTGTTCTCGGCCAAGTCCTTGGCAAGACGAAGGACAGTGCCGCCGGCGAAGCAACCCTGCTGGTACATCATGAGACGCTTAACAGAGGGTCGGAGACCAAGAAGCTTAGTGAGCTGGTAATCCGCGCCAGGCATATCAACACCGGAAGTGGTACAGAAGACGAGGTGGGTGATCTTGGACTTGGGCTGCCCCCATTCTTTGATGGCCTTAACGGCGGCTTCTTTTCCGAGCTTAGGCACCTCCACCACCACTATATCTTGACGCACATCAAGAGAAGGAGCCATGTAAGCACACATGTTGGGATTCTCCTTCAAGAATTCCTCCGTCAGATGCATGTAACGCTTCTTGATCATGGATTTTTCACCTGATTCACGCAATCAAACGTAAACTAACACTCAAACGTAAACTAACAGAATCATATACATGGATGAAGAGGAGATAGATGACATACACATGCGCTTGAATTTTTCTTTGAGATCAGTCATGTGCTCGCTGTTGGTGATGCGGAAGTAGTAATCGGGGTAATCGGCCTGGATGAGGCAGTTAGAAGGAGTGGCGGTGCCGATGGCCAGGATGGTGGCGGGTCCATGTGAACGCTGGGCGGAGCGTATTTCGTCGACGGTGACCATGGTGGATGATGGGAGGTAGCCGGAAAGGGTATATGTACAAGTGAAGGTAAGAGTGAGAGATGAGAAGTGGAAGATGAAGTGAGGTGTATATATGCGTGTCTAAGTCTACAGAGGGAGGGAGGGATCATAGGACTAGTGGGTAGGTCGAGAGACGGGCAGCTGAGTGGCCACGTTCATCTGGGTGGTAGGCCGCTTATTCCATGGTGCTGGTGGAGCTGCACATTTATATTATTGCTCCATACTTATTAAATTCACTTAGTTATTAACATGTTAAATTTAGTTACTTGCAACAAAATCACCTAATTTCATTGCATTTTTTTTACCAAAAGAATCGAGATTTGTTACATTAGCAGGAATAAACGGAAAGTAATACACCAACACTTGTATCTTTTTTTCCTTAATTTTATTACACATTACATTATCATCGCCGGAGTTCTTTTTTCCCCCCTTAGTGTGGGAGGGTTTCCATTTGGTACTCATCAGGTGATCAGCACTCATCACATGACGAGCAATCTAGACCGTTCAGATTTAATCTAGACGGTCTAGATTTAATATTATTAAATAATTATTTTTAAAATATAAAAATTATATTTTTAAAGAATGATAATTATAAGATTATCTTTATTTTTTATTTTATACCTATTAAAATAATTATTTTAAAAAAATAAAAATAAGAATAAATCTGAATCATCCATATTAGATCTGGACGGTCCAGATGAGTGATGAACATTGCGTGCTCATCACCTGATGAGCACCCAATACAAATCTTAATATGAGAGCGTTCCTCTCTTGCATGTCACATATATGTAATGCTAAAACCAAAATAACAAATAAAATATTATTTTTATTTCATGTTTCTTTGCATACAATTTAGAATTTAAATTGCAAGAATTTCAATATATTGGTGTGTAGCTAATTAATATCAATCAACTTTAAAAGATTTTAAAATTATAAAACTAATTTAATATTTAATTTGATTTTAAATATAAAATTTTGATTCATTTTGTTTTTCATATTTATTTTTTTAAAAAATAGTTCTTGTAATAGTTATACATATTAAAGTTCCATCAAATAAAAGTTCTAACTAATAAAAATAATTAGTAAAAATATTTAAAAAAATATTTATTTATTATAAATAACTAACTTAACTAATTTTATTAATCTATTAATGTTTAAATTAGCAAAGTAATTTTTATATTAAATATATTAATATTTCTTGCTCTGGATAAATCATCCGTTATGAAATAAATAAATATATTTAAAAAACAATTTTTTTAAATATTGGTTTTTGAATTTTGTAAATAGACAATTCAAATTTTCTAGTCTTATTTTCTGCGTTTTACGGTTTTTTGGTGTTGTGTATCACTTAGGAGATAAACTAAATGCCCAAAATTAAAGGTAAAATTCCATTAATTATATTGGAATTGGAATGAGTGGATTTTTGTGGAGTCTCCTTTGTAAGTTACGATCGCCTGTTTTCTGTCTTATTATTTCTGGATCTTTTAGTAATTTGGTTGTTATCTTTTCTCCTGTTTATTGTCAAATCTGGATATTTATTTTACCTACAAGTATATATATTATCCATCTTTTTTTGCCGAAACAGATATTGTCCATCTTTTCTCTAACTTTCAAGGTGGAAATTATTTCATTATGTATGTCGTATCCTGTTTCACGTCTTCATTAGTGCCATTTACTATAGATTTTTTATGATATACTAATACAATAATTAGGTGGCACTCAAAATATTGCATGACATCAGAGATTTATGACATCATTCTATAAACAACACAATTTAATACGAATATTTCATATGTATGGATTTAGATACATAGACTACGTAAGCTTTCAAGTACAACGCAAAACCTTCAGATTAAAATGAGGTGTACTGTTCATGAAGGTTGAAGAGTACGGCTTGCTAAATTAGTAGGAATTCGATACTTTGTACTCCTCCGGTCCTTAATATAGGACCAAATCCTTGAGTTAGTTTTGGTCCTAAATATAAGACCCATTCTTCATATTTATCAATTTTCTCTAAATTACCCCTATAGATACTCCTTCAACCATAATTAAGTATAAGAGAGAGATGAGGTATTAAGAAAGATGACTATGGTATTTTAGGAAAAATGTGTCACTTTTCTTATAATTAACTAACTTACCTAACTTCCTTAATTTAATCAAATTAGTTAAATGGGTCTTATATTAAGGACCGGAGGAGTATTAAATATTGATAGCATTAAAGAGATATGATGTTTTTTATTATATTGATCCGTATGTTGTTATACTATAGAGTTTTTTTTGTATACTCGTTATTATTAAAGTAGCGATAATACAAAAAGGATTTTGTTATAAAAGCAACCAAAGGTTGGTCCAGTTAGCACAAACCTGGCTCATAACTCACAAGGTGATTATTGCTTACATGAAAAGTTGAAAACATTATCCGTTAGCGATTTATAAGTATCTTTTTAAGCATATTTTGAGTCCACAAACATGTTTTGGTCCTAGTTATTTCACGTGACTCAATTCATCTAAATTTTTTGTTATGAAAAAGATTTGTGGTAGAAAACGATTTTGTTTATAAAATAAATAATATTTAAAATGCTTTTTTTTAACATATATTTGAGATAGTACAATGTGATGACTATTATTAAATCAATGCTTCGACAAGAACAGAAGCGACGTATATAAATGGTGAACGACAATTCAATTAGCATGATTAATTAGACGTATCATTCATGTTCTTATACCAAACTTGCGGCAAATTATATTGTTCATGACTTAACTAAAATTTCGAACCTTTTTAACCGAAAAGCACGAACTTGTCACACACACAAGCAGGCATTAAATGAAGTACTGATAATATTGTTTGGCATGCGAATTATCATTTGTAGACGTTAGGTGAGAATGGGAGAGCATTTATGGGAGGATACTAAAATGAATGGCACATAATTGAAGCACGTCACCCTCCAAGCATCTGTTCATGTTGTGTGTGATGTGTCTCAATATCCCCCTCTATTAATTTCCATATATTTATCGTTACCTCATTTTTCTTCAGAATGTCTGTAGTTTTATGACGTATCTGTTTGAATCAAAATTAATTGGAGAATTCAAATAATCAGAATTCCACTCCATATATGCAGTAGTAAATCAAAAACTAGTAAAAAAAGATCGAGGCTCATAGTCAAATTTGGCTATATATGTGTGTAGGTAGAATGAAACAAATATAAAATGTTACTCCCAATACTTAATATAAGACCTAGTTGACTAATTTAAATAAATTAAAAAAATAGTTATTTTTATAAATAGGTATTGTCTTTCTTAGAATACTCTTGCTAATCATGTATATTAGCTAGCTAGAATTACCATTTGACGAAACATTATGAGAACTATTTTAAATAAATAAATAAATACGAAAAACAAAATAGATTGAGATTTTATATTTAGGATCAAAATAAAAATCAAACAAATTGTTATATTAAGAATCAGATGTAAAATTAAACCTATTTTTTGTGCCAATGCGTGCATCACGAGCGCTCCGCATTATTGAAAAATGGGTGGAAAATCTTCCGAGAGTGTATCACATATATGATCATCATTATTATTTATTGTGCCAACGCGTGTATTACATATATACATACCGGTTATAATTGAATTGGAAAAAGCAGAATTAAGATAAGTTTGGTAACTTAAATTCATCAACGAGCTTGATATTCTAATACTGGGTCCTACAGTCGTAACCAACCCTGTTTAAGAAGAGCATGATGATAATCCCACTTTCTAACTTGTTAGGCCCGATACAAGCACACACAACAGCAACCAGCCTCTAGATATTTACGTCGAACTAATTGTCAGACGCAAGTTAATATCATAATAAGATCGTTAGTGTGTCGTCATATTGTTGATAATGAATCCAAAATACACATGTATTATAAAAATTAATTATGTTCGTGTTTTAAATCACATCCAAAACTAAAGTCAGGATCGTCAGATTCCGAGACAAGGGGAGCAAACATAATTACGCCAGTATTTTAGAGTTTGGGGAAATTAACTAGTATCAATGATGTCTCCTAGCCCTCCTTCAATGAATGATCTCTATAATTTTCGATTGGCTAAAGTATACATTTAGTCGTTTAGCTTTATGTAAGGTTTCAGTTTGATCCCTTAACTTTAAAAAATATACTTTTGGTCCTTTAACTCCAAAATTGTTTGTCTTAAATGATGATTTTTTATAACAATCGTGTTTATTTTGACTATTAAACTTAATATTCGTACTGTTTTATCCGGTATTCGAGAGCTCAGTATCATTATTTTTTGTTAACAATTTTTGAGTTAAAGGACTAAGAGTTTACTTTTTAAAGTTAATGGACCAAAATGATACCTTATGTAAAGTTAAAGGACTAAAAATATACTTTAACCTGTTTTATTTTGGATGAAAACGTTATCCTCCTGTACATTTTGGTTTTGAGTTTTTTTGGGAGAGGAGTCTCTCCAATCCCCTTTTCCTCTATTTCTCTCTATTTCCCCTCTCAATTATAGGATTACAATTCGAATGGTTCAGATTTCATATTTTATAAAATTAAAAATAATATTAATTTTATAAAAATAAATAAATAAAATTAAACTAGTAAATTGTAGCTATGATAATTCAAAACAATGTTTTTATAAAATTAAAAATAATATTAATTTTATAAAAATAAATAAATAAAATTAAACTAGTAAATTGTAGCTATGATAATTCAAAACAATGTTTTATTCATAATTTTATAAAATATAAACTCTGAGCTGTTCAGTTTGTAAAATCTCAATGGTTTGAGATGAGAAGTGGAGGGAAATGAAAAGGAAGGGAAGGAGGAAGGTCCTTTTCCCGGATTTTTTTTCCCCTTGACCAGCACAAGCTCTACTATTTTGTACCAGCATGCTCTCTCTTCTTTCATTCAAATACGGGTTTGTTGGTTTTAAACCTTTTTTGCGAAGGTATGGTGGGCTTTAAACTGTGGATGGCCAGATTGACAATTATACACCGGGCCCATGTACCACTGCCGCCCAGTAGGACTAGATCCAATCATGCGGCCCATTGTCATTGCAGACGGTTATTTCTTGTAAATTATTGGCGTCGAGCTCGAGCTAACCCCTTTGATATATCTTTGATTTGGCACATGAGCTAATATTAACAAACCCATATTTTAAAAAGAAAGTAACAAACCCATCAAAAGCTTTCCACCTTGTGCAGCATATGTGGAGTTGACTGTTATATGCAGCAGCAAAGTATCGAAATTAAGGGTCGGGTGCGAGTAAAACAGAGGAGAAAGGAGGAGAAATTTTAACCAACTCATTTAAAAAAATTAAAAAACCAGGCTTAAAAGTTTTAAATTAATTTTTATTACTCTTTTATTTAAAATTTTATTTGTATCCTCCCTCTCGCCTTTATTTTTCTTGTACCAAACACGGGATAATCAATTACCTGTCATCACTTTAAACGGGCGGTGAATAAGCAGCCACGTTGCTTTCTCTTCTGGGCGTGCTATATAGAGACGGGTTCCGTCTATCTAGCTATTGACGGATGTACTACTACTACGCATTATTGCTGAGAGTCTGATTCCCCCTCGGACGCACGCTTTTGAAGTTGTTTTTTTCACATTTATTTTTTTAGATATACGGTCCATTTTTCCTACCAGTACTTTTTCCTCTGCCGTACGCATTTAATTAGGCGCTTCTCTAGTCACCATTTTTATCTCACTTCGTATTTTCAATCTCTAATAACCTGCCGCCACCGCAACACTACGTAACACCACCGTCTCCACCGTCACACCCGGCCCAAATCCGAACAGCACTCCCCATTGCCGTCCTTCGCCGGTTGTGGGTTTTCCTTCCCTTAACGACTTGTTCTCATCTCTTCTAATATGAACAAAACGCGCGCAATAGTCATGTTCCCGTACTCGCTAAGAATGTGCCTCGTAGCTTGCAGCTTCTCCTTCTCGAGCCCTAACTTGGCCTCCACCTCATCTAGGATGGCCCGTCCACCAGGGTGGACGATCCAGAAAATGGAGTTCCAGTCATTGATGCCGACAGGCGAGAATGCTTCCATCAAACAATCCTCAATGTTATCGGCAATGATCTCCGGCACGCATTTTTGCAAGTGGAAAGTGAGACCCGCCTCTCGCAGGTGTAGTTCGATGGCTCCGTCTGAGTCCGGCAAGATGGTTTGCGCCGCAGAAACCAGCTGGAATATTGGGCGCTCCGCAGAAGGGTCAGGGTCAGCACCGACGATGATAGCAGCTGCACCGTCACCGAACAAGGCCTGGCCCACGAGGGAGTCGAGGTGGGTTTCGGAGGGCCCGCGAAAAATTACAGCGGCCATCTCGGAGCAAACAACAAGAACACGTGCACCCCCGTTGTTCTCAGCCAAATCCTTGGCGAGACGGAGGACGGTGCCGCCAGCAGCGCAGCCCTGTTGGTACATCATGAGACGCTTGACGGAAGGTTGAAGGCCGAGGAGCCTGGTGAGGCGGTAATCGGCGCTAGGCATGTCGACACCGGAGGTAGTACAGAAGACGAGGTGGGTGATCCTGGACTTAGGTTGTCCCCATTCTTGGATAGCCTTAACGGCGGCTTCTTTTCCGAGCTTAGGAACCTCCACCGTAAGCATGTCTTGGCGGACATCAAGCGAAGGAGCCATGTAAGCACCCACGTTAGGATTCTGTTTCAGAAACTCCTCAGTCAGGTGCATGTAGCGCCTCTTGATGGCAGATCTTTCACCTGAGAGAACAAATAACTGCATGAATCAAACCAAATGAAAAACACGTAAGTAAAATAAAATGTAAGAAATGAGAAGATGGACGACGTACAGAGGCGGTTGAATTTTTGTTTGAGGTGGGTCATGTGCTCACTGTTGGTGACGCGGAAGTAGTAGTCGGGGTAATGGGCTTGGATGAAGCAGTTTGGAGGGGTGGCGGTGCCAATGGCCAAGATGGTGGCGGGGCCATGTGAACGCTGGGCGTTGCGGATGTCTTGGGCGGAGGCCATGTTTAATTTGAAGGTTGCGATGATAAGGATATATGGGAGAGGAGAGTTCGAGCGATATGAAAAATGATAGACGAAGGGTGGGATGTGTGTATATACACGCACGTATATTGAGCGAACGGCGCTCATCAAAGTGACCACATGACATCTCGAACTAGTTTTGGTACTTATTACTCTGATAAGTATCTTAAACTTATTAAAATTAGACTATTTATATATGATTTTAACCGTCTAGATTTGAAATTTTTAATTAATTATTTTAAATAAAAATAACTATTTTTTTAAAAATATAGTTAAGAGATTATCTTTATTTTAAATTTCATCCATGTTAAAATAATTATTTTAAACAAATAAAAATAAAAAAAGAAATCAAATCCTGACCATTCAAATGAGATATGAATAATCTAGATCTGATGAGTTTAAAGTACTCATCAAAGTGATGAGCACCAAAACTGGTTCCTATAATATTTAGACTATTCAAATCTTTATTTGGAAGGTGTAAATTTTTTTAATAAAAATATTTTTTTAAAATAATGATAGTCAAATGATTATTTTTATCTTAAATTATATACTCATTAAAATGATTATATTAAAAAAATGGATATGAACGATTCAAATCAGATATGAATATTTTAGATATGAATGATGAGCTTAAGGTGCTCATCATTGGATAGTTCCTTGTATTGAGAGGGTACGAGGAGCAGAATCAGTTTCAATGTTCATCACCTTGACGAGCATTTTAAACTCATCAGATATGGACTGTTTATATTTGATTTGAACAATTTAGATTTATAATCTTTAATTAATTATTTTTAAATAGAAAAAACTATTTTTTGAAATAATGATAATTAAGAGATTATCTCTATTTTAGATTATATACGTATTAAGATAATTATTTTAAATAAATAAAAATAAAAAAGAAATAAAATTTGAATCATTCAAATGAGATATGAATGATCAAAATCTGATAAGTTTAGGGTGTTCATCAAAATGATGAGTACCAAAACTAGTTCTGTTGGGGCAATGGTGCATGAGGAAATCTGTGATTTTAGATTGTGTGCACTGTTTAAATATGATAAACAGTTTAGAATTAGATTAATTATACCAGAAGGATGCGATATTATTTGATATATTAAATTAGTCTTATTTAATGAGAAGAAAATAATTAATGTCTCTGGCATATATCGTTCGACTGAAGGGCAAGTTTGTACAAAAATAATTACTATTCACTGAAATTCTAGAGTGACATTTATTTTTGAAAAAGGAAAACACCGAGTTGATACTTGACAGGCTTGTCAAAAGACAAGATTTTATGATCGGACAAGGTATTCAACCTGCTCGATTGATTTATATCCTTTTAATGCAAAAATCCAAACGCCCGGCCCCATTCCGTCAATCGCGAGTCTTTACTCTTTATAAACACAACACGCACGCATCACACGAGTGAATCTGATTGGACTCTTAAGTCACACCATCTTGTACGTCTTCGTCGTCAGACTCTGCCCAATTAAGTCCAAATAGCGACCCTCCTCATTCCATTGGCTTTGCCCTACTCATGTCCTCCCTCCCTTCAAAATATAATTAAGCATCAAACAATTAAATTATACAACAAATTGATTAAAATTAGTTAAAGATAATAAATATATAAAAAATGTAACTTATTTTTTTTTAAACACCATTGTTTATTGAGAGGGTAAGTGGGAGAGAAAATGAGTAGGATAAAAATGAAAAAAATGTATTAAACAATCAAACAAGCTAATCTAAATTGATGCTTATTTAAAAGTTAAGTCTCTTCAAAATTCTGATACTTATATTTTAAACCGGAAAGAGTAAAACTTATGTATCTTAAAGTGGGACTGTCTAGTTTTTTTGGGTAAGATATCATGCATCAGGGTCTTTAAGATTTATAGATGATCACGCTTTTGTCAAAGGAAAATCAAATCAATCAATAATGAACTTTGATTACTTTAGCCTCACAATTAGTGATGCGTGAATATTGAATTTTTTTCCCGATCAAGAATTGTACTGGTATGATTTTTCTTTCTGATAATAAGTAGTGTGATTTTCCTATCCTTACATATCTTAGCCGTTTTATCTGCGTTGCAACTATCTACACTAACTCTGTTTAATATAAAAACTATTTTGACATTCAATTTGATCCTAAATATAATATTCTAATTCACTTTATTTATCATATTTATTTATTTTTCTCAAAACAATCATTGTAGTAGTTGCACGTATTAAAATTTATTAAATGGTAGTTATAGCTAATCCAAATGATTAATAAGAAGATTTTATGAAAGATAATACCTATTATTGCAAATAACTAACTTATAAATTTTCTTAATTTACTCGGATTAATCAAATAGCTATTATATTAGTTAAGTATAAGATGTAGTAATTCAACCACCTGATCTTTCATGTGCTTGAAATTACGTAAAATTAATTATTAGAGCCTATAATATCACATGATCGTCAGTTAGTTCATCATCGGAATAATTATTGTAAAATTAATCATGCTGAGTTTTTCAAGTAATTGAGTCCTCGAAATCTTATGAAAAAAAAATAATTGTCTCAGTTTTGACATGCACACAAAATATCAATAACAAACAATATGCTGGAATTTCAATTTCTTTAAAAAAAATAAAAGAATGCTGAAACATTTATCGTTTATGAACTTGAACGTAAAAACTGTCAGCATACACAGTGCAAGTTTTTGAGTCACGAAAAAAACAGTTATATTTTATGAAAGAATTCTTCTTACAAATTTATCTTATGCAATACATTCATTTAAAACATGCTCATCCGAACAGACACATAATTATATATATATATATATATATATATATAGTTTCCAGAAGGCACATAATTACAGTTAACAAATTATTATAGAAGCAAACAAAATTAGTAGTATATTCTTACTACAAAAAAAAAAAAAAAACAGGGAGACGAACATGTAATAACCTCTAGATGTATAACCCACGATGAAGATAAATCATATGCTACCTTTCCTGTCTTTAATGTAAGACTAAATTAATTAATTTGAATATATTAAGGATGTCAGTTAAATTAGTTACTATAATATATCTTGTCTAAAATACTGTAATCATCTTTCTTAATTCTCTCCCTCCCTCTCTTACTTAACTATTGTTGAAGGAATATTAATAAGGTTAATTTTAAAAAAATTAATAGACATATAAAATAGATATTATAAATAAAAGTAACATCAATTCTCAAATTAAGTTGTGAGAGACAAATGCATAAATAAGTATATTAGTCGATCCATCTTCCTCATTTTTTCCACCGCGCCCACTTAATTTGGCGCCCTAATCACTACCATTTCCGTACTTTACGCCGTTTCCTTATTTAACCAATCTCAACCACCACACTTAGCTTTTAACCATCTCTAATGATCTGCCTCCACCGGAACACTGCAGCCCCACCGTCTCCACCGTTATACCTGGCCCGAGTCCGAACAACACTCCCCATTCAAGACCTTCTCCGGTGGTCGCTATTCCTTCCCTTAACGACTTCTTCCTCATCTCGCCCAATATGAACAAAACGCATGCACTTGTTAGGTTCCCGTACTCGCTAAGAATGTGCCTTGTCGCCTCCAGCTTCTCCTTGTCGAGCCCTAACTTCGCCGCCACCTGATCCACAATATAATGGCCCTTCCACCTGGGTGGGCGATCAAGAAAATGGAGCTCCAGTCGTCCATGCCGATAGGTGTGAACATTCCACCAGTCGTCCTGCACGTCTTTTTGCAAGTGGAAAGTGAGACCCGCCTTTCGTAAGTGTAGTTTCATGGATTTCTCGGAATCTGGCAAGACGGTTTGCGCTGCAGATACCAATTGGAAAATTGGACGCTCTGCAGCTGAGGCGTCAGGATCAGCTCCGACGATGATAGCGGCTGCACGGTCACCGAACAAGGCTTGACCCGCGAGGGAGTCGAGGTGGGTTTCATAGGGTCCGCCGAAAATGACGTGGTGATCTCAGAGCAAACAACAAGAACACGTGCACCTTTATTGTTCTCAACCAAGTCCTTGGCGAGACGGAGGGCGGTTCCGCCAGCAGCGCGGCCCTGTTGGTACATCATGAGCAGCTTGACCGAGGGTTGAAGCTCGAGATGAGAAATAGTGGACGAGGAGTTGGATAAACACACATAAAGTGAGGGGTATATGGAGAATTGGGATGTTCGAGGAGGAGACGGCCTCTCCACTTATTTTTCCCTCCATTTTCCTTCCCCCGTCATTTTAACTACTAGGATTGCAATTTCAGCGATATAAATTTCATTTTATTTATGATTTTATAAAAACATGAGATCTGCACGGTTCAAGTTGAAATGAAAAGTGAAGAAAATAGGGAGAAAGGAAAGTGGGGAGATCCCCTCCAAAAGATCGGGGCACGTTGATTACTTGGTTTAGAAAGATTTTTATTAGAGGAGTATTTGAATTACTTTTATTAGAATGAATGCATGGGCAAGATAACGAATATACTACCTCCTATCTTTAATATTCATTATCTTAAATAGATTAAGAAAATTAGTTAAAATAATTATTTATAATAAATACGTGTTATTTTTTTTAAAATATCCTTACTAATGATATATATTGCAGTATTAGTTAGAACTAGATGAAACTTTTAATATGTGTAACTATTAAAATGATTATTTTGAGGGGAAAAAAAGATAAATGTTAAAGATAAAGTGAATTAAAATTTTATATTTAGAACTAAATTGAATGTTAAACTAATTCTTATATTAAGGAGATAGTATTAAAACAAACAAAAAACTTAATTAGCTGTATTTTTACCAAATAAATTAATTAGATTAAAAAAATTAGTTAAATTAGTTATTTATTATAAATAGATATTATCTTTCTTAGCATACTCTTGCTAATCATGTATATTAGTTGGCTACAATTACCATTTGATGAAACATTACAAAAATTATTTAAAATAAATAAGTAAATACGAAAAACAAAATAAATTAAGATATTATATTTAAAATCAAAATAAAAGTCAAACAAACTCTCATATTAAACGTATTTTTTGTGCCAATGCGTGTATCACATACACGCCGCATTATTGAAAAATGGGTGGAAAGTCTTCCGAGCGTGTATCACATATATTATCATTATTACTACGTCTGGTTCTATTTATAAGACCTTGTTTATAAATTACAAACAAGATTTTATAATTAGGACCGAATATAGTATTATTTTTTGTGCCAACGGGTGTATCACGTTATAATTGAATTGGAAAAAGTAGAATTAAGATAAGTTTGGTAACTTAATTAAATTCATCAACGAGCTTAGTATTGTATTATTGGGTCCCACAGTCGTAACTAACTCTATTTAAAAAGAGCATGATGGTAAGCCCACTTTCTAACTCGCTAGGCCAGATCAAGCATACACAACATCAACCAGCCGCTGGATACTTACGTCAAACTAATTGACGGGCCCAATTTAATATTACCTCCGGTTCTAACTATAAGAACTACTCCTCCGGTCCTTAATATATGACCCAATTGGTGAGTTGGTTTTGGTCCTAAATATAAGACTCATTTCTCATATTTATCAATTATCTCTAAATTACCCCCATGGATACCCTTTCAACCATAATCAAGTGGAAGAGAAAGATGAGGTATTAAGAAATATGATTATGGTATTTTAGGAAAAACGTGTCATATTTCTTATAATTAACTAACTTACCTAACTTCCTTAATCTAATCAAATTAGTTAAATGGGTCTTATATTAAGGACCGGAGGAGTAGTTGATTAATTTGAAGAGATTAAGAAAAGAAGTTGATTATTTGTAACAAATAGGTATTATTTTTTCTAAAATATTTTTACTAATTAAATATATTGATTAGAACTACCATTGTTAGAAAAATTATTTTGAGAAAAAATACATAAATATGAGAGACAAAGTGGATCGGGAGTCTTATATTTATGACCAAAATAAAAGTCAAACAATGTCTTATATTAGGACCTGAGGTAGTATCATAATAAGATCATTAGTGTGTCATCATATTGTTGATAATGAATACAAAATATATATATGTATTATACTCCTCCTGTCCTTAATATAAAACCTAATTGTTATATTGAATTTAGTCCTAAATATAAGACATATTTATTATATTTATCAATATTAAATTACTCATATGGATACTCCCTCAACCATAATCAAGTAGAAGAGAAAGAGAGGATATTAAGAAATATGATTATGGTGTTTAAAAAAAAAGTCATATTTTTTATAATTAACCAACTTATCTAACTTTCTTAATCTAATTAAATTAGTTAAATAAGTCTTATATTAAGGATTGGAGGAGTAAAAATTAATTATGTTCGTGTTTTAAATCCCATCTAAAACTAAAGTCAGGATCGTCAGATTCCGAGACAAGGGGAGCAAACATAATTACGCCGGTATTTTAGAGTTTGGGGAAATTAACTAATATCAATGATGTCTCCTATTTAAATGAATGATCTGTATAATTTTGTATTTTGCATGAAAACGTGATCCTCGTGTACGTTTTGCTTTTGAGTCTTTTGGGAGAGTGGTCTCTTCACTTCCCCTTCCCTTCATTTCCTTTCACTTCCTGTCTCAATTATAGGATTATAATTTGAATGGTTCAGATTTCATATTTTGTGAAATTAAAAAAATGTAAATTTTTTAAAAAAATAAAATTAAAATAGTAAATTTTAGCTATGGTAACTTAAAACAATAATAATTTTTTTATTATTATAATCTTGTCAAATGTGAAATCTGACTGTTCAGTTTATAAAATCTCAATGGCTGAGATAAGAAGCGGAGGGAAACGAAAGGAAAGAGAAGTAGGAAGGTCCTTTTCCAGAGTTTTTTCTCTTGACCAGCACAAGCTCTACTAATTTGTACCAGCATGCATTCTCTTTTTTAATTCAAATGCGGGTTTGGTGGTTTTCAACGTTTTTTTTTTTAAAGGTTTGGTGGCTTTGAAGTCTGGATGGCTAAATTAACAATCATTACCGCCCCAGCCCCAGCCCCAGCCCAGTACTTTGTACCATTACCACCGTGGCCCAGTACTGGGGACTAGATCCAATCATGCGGCCCGTTTTAATTGGACACAGTTGTTTCTTGTAAATTATTGTCGTCGAGCTCAACCCAGCCCCTTTTATATATTTTTGATTGGACGCATAACCACGACCAGTCGACATGATGGTTTGGCATCTTGTCCCTTAAACAAGTTGTTGAGAGTTCGATCCTCAACTCTTATAAATAGAGAACACCCGTGACCAATCTCCTACCGCTTTGTGTGCCGATAATAGGGACGAGAGATTAGTCCCATGGTTACCGGCTTCGGGATACCTTGGGGAAACCTAAAAAAAGATTTGGCACGTGAGCTAATAAACCCATATTTTAAAAAGAAAGTAACAAACCCATCAAAAGCTTTCCAACTTGGGCAACGTATGTGGAGTTAACTGACATATGCAGTAGCAAAGTATTGAAATTAAAGGCCCGGTAAAAATTTCAATGAGCTTGTTTTAAAAAATTAGAAAATTGAGTTTAAACGCTTTATTTAATTTTTATTTTATTTTATTAAAATTTTAAAAATCTCAATTGTTTTATTTTTTAGATCAAATTCATTAAAAAAATCGGGAAAAATCCCAAAAAAGTGATGGTTGAATTTCAAAATTCTAAATTAGTATTGTTTACTACACTCATAAAGAAAATAACTACATTTGAAAAGTAAATGACAATATATTTTTGTAGTAATTCCTGATTTAGAATTTTAAAACCCAACAATCATTTTTTTGGGATTTTTTCAAAAAATTTCCTCCCATTCTTCTTGTCCAATTTTTTTGGTACAAACAGGGAATAATCAACTACCTGTCATCACTTTAAAGGCCGGTGAATGGGCAGCCCCGTTGCTTTCTCTTTGGGCGGGCATGGACCTAATGTGTTCTATCTATCTAGCTATTCGTGGATGTACTGCGCATTACGGTTGATAGAGTCTGATTCCGCCTCGTACGTACGCTTTTCAAGTGGTTTTTTCTGTTTTAAACTAATAGTCACTTTGGCATTTTCGGTCTTATATAAACAATTCCTCACCTTAAAAACTTCAACAAAGTCTTCAATATTCTGCTAAACGCACAATCCTTCTATAATTAAAAATAACAATTAATAAGCATTTATTATTTTAGCTGTACGATCCATTTTTCTCACTAGTATTTTTTTCTTCAGCCGTACGCGCTTAATCAGGCGCTAGCTCCTCTAGTCGCCATTTTTATTTCACTTCATATTTTCAACCTCTAATAACCTGCCTCCACCGGAAGACCACGCAACACCACCGTCTCCACCGTCACACCCGGCCCAAATCCGAACAGCACTCCCCATTGCCGTCCTTCGCCGGTGGTGGGTTTTCCTTCGCTTAACGACTTGTTCCTCATCTCTTCTAATATGAACAAAACGCACGCACTTGTCATGTTCCCGTACTCGCTAAGAATATGCCTTGTAGCTTGCAGCTTCTCCTTCTCGAGCCCTAACTTGGCCTCCACCTCATCTAGGATGGCCCGTCCACCAGGGTGGACGATCCAGAAAATGGAATTCCAGTCACTGATGCCGAAAGGCGAGAATGCTTCCATCAAACAATCCTCAATGTTATGGGCAATAATCTTTGGCACGTTTTTCTGCAAGTGGAAAGTGAGACCCGCCTCTCGCAGGTGTAGTTCGATGGCTCCGTCTGAGTCCGGCAAGATGGTTTGCGCCGCAGAAACCAGCTGGAATATTGGTCGCTCCACAGAAGGGTCAGAGTCAGCACCGACGATGATGGCAGCTGCACCGTCACCGAACAAGGCCTGGCCCACGAGGGAGTCGAGGTGGGTTTCGGAGGGCCCGCGAAAAATTACAGCGGCCATCTCGGAGCAAACAACAAGAACACGTGCACCCCTGTTGTTCGGCCAAATCCTTGGCGAGACGGAGGACGGTGCCGCCAGCAGCGCAGCCCTGTTGGTACATCATGAGACGCTTGACGGAAGGTTGAAGGCCGAGGAGCCTGGTGAGGCGGTAATCGGCGCCAGGCATGTCGACACCGGAGGTAGTACAGAAGACGAGGTGGGTGATCCTGGACTTAGGTTGTCCCCATTCTTGGATAGCCTTAAAGGCGGCTTCTTTCCGAGCTTAGGAACCTCCAGCACAAGCATGTCTTGGCGGACATCAAGCGAAGGAGCCATGTAAGCACCCACGTTAGGATTCTGTTTGAGAAACTCCTCAGTCAGGTGCATGTGGCGCTTCTTGATGGCAGATCTTTCACCTGAGAGAAAAAAATAACTACATGAATGAAACCAAATGAAAAAAACGCGTAGGAAATGAGAAGATGGACGACGTACAGAGGCGGTTGAATTTTTGTTTGAGGTGGGTCATGTGCTCACAGTTGGTGACGCGGAAGTAGTAGTCGGGGTAATGGGCTTGGATGAAGCAGTTTGGAGGAGTGGCAGTGCCGATGGCCAAGATGGTGGCGAGGCCATGGGAACGCTGGGCGTTGCGGATTTCATGGACGGAGGCCATGTTTGATTTGAAGGTTGCGACGACGAGGATACATGGTGGAGGGTATATATGAGGAGTCGGTAGGTTTGAGTGACGTCCAGCAGCCGCGTGTACCCATATATATTTAATATAAAAACTAATTGACTAATTTGAATAGATTAAGAAAATTAGTTAAGTTAGTTATTTGTAATACATAGATATTGTCTTTCCTATAGTATTTTTATTGATCAAGTGTATTGGTTATAACTACTATTATTACAAGGACTATCTTAGAAGAAAATAGATAAATATGAGAGACAAAATGAATCAGAATATTATATTTAGGATCAAAATAAAAATTAAATAAGCTCTGATATTAAATACCAGATGTACTATTTGGCAGCAACCGTGAGGGTGTATTTACGAAGATGACGAAATCTACGATTAAACAGTTTAGAATGAGATTAATTATGCTAGAAGGATACGATATTATTTTATTAAATTAGCCTTGTTTAATGAAAAGAAAATAACGTCTCTAACATAGTTCGCTTCAAGGGCAAACTTGTACAAAAATAATTATTGTTCACTGAAATTCTAAAGTGACATTCATTTTTTTAAAAAAAAACACCAGGTTGATGGGTTTTCTAAAGCATTAGATTTTATGATCTGTAAAGATACTTTTATGCATTTAAGTATTCAACCTGCTCGATTAATTTATATGCTTTGAATGCAAAGTTCCAAATGCCCCCGTTCCATCCATCTCGAGTCTTCATAAACACTGAAACACAACATGCATGCATAGGGTAAGCATGTACTTCTCTAGTTTTTAATATAATACCCATTTAATTAATTTGATTAAATTAAGAAAGTAAGATAAGTTAGTTAATTATAAGAAATGTGACATGTTTTTCCTAAAATACCATAATCATCTTTCTTAATACCCCATCTTCCTCTTTTGCTTGATTATGGTTGAGGGAGTATCCATAAGGGTAATTTAGAGAAAACTAATAAATATGATAAATGGGTCATATTTAGGACCAAAACTAACTCAATAACTGGATCTTATATTAATGATCGGAGGAGTAATTTAATCTAATTTGGCTCTAACCCTGTGTGTGTTTGGTATGAGAAAAATAGAGGAAAAGAAATGAGAAGAAAAATAAGGATTTTAAAATTTTAACAAAAATAAAATAGAAAATAAAATATTTATAAAAATTAATTAGAAACTTTTAACTCTACTTCATCAATCTTTTAAATCAAGGTCATTAAAATGCTTTCTTCTCTCCATTTTTCGCAGACCCCACATCTCTGTCATTGTCATTATAGGGGGGGTGTTTGGGTAGCACTATAAGTGCTTCTGAAAAGAACTTTTCGTAAATCGAGATAAACTCTTCTACATATTACTTCGTATACCGAAAAAACACTTTTAAAACCATAGTTGTGATTCCATCCAAACACCCCTATAGTTAGCCTAAAATGACCCTCCTCATTCCACTGACTTTGTCATACTCATATACTCCTTTTTGTTCAAAATATAATTAAACATCAAATAGCTAAATTACACAACTCAATAACTTAATTAAAATTACTTAAGAACAATAAATATGTAAAAAACCTATAATTTATTTTCTTAAAATATCATGATTGATAAAGAGGATAAGTAGTAGAGAGAATGGGTAGAATTTAAAAACAAAAAGTACATTAAATAATCAAACAAGTCCAAATTGATGCTTAAAAAAATCGACTCCTTTCAGAGTTCTGATACTTGCATTCTAAACCGGAGGTAGTGTAACTGATCTATTTAAAAGAGCGGGACTATTTAGTTTTTTTAGGTAAGATATCATGCATCAGCATGTTTCGAGATCTAGGTGATCACGCTTTGTCCTGCCTGGCTACAATGCGAGGCCACTGTTTTGATGGTGATTTTAAATATGAATTATGATCACATGCTCATTAAGTCAAAGGAAAATCACATCAATAATGAAATTTGATTATTAGCCTCACAAATAGTGATGCTTGCGTGTTGAATTTTTTTTCCCTCAAAAGTAAGGAGGCTGAATCAAGAATTCTCTGATTTTTTCTATCCTTACGTATTTTATCCGTTTGATCTGCACTGTTTATATAATTTAGCCATCAGTTTTACTGTTTATCGTCTTAATAAGCACTTTAAACTCATCAGATCTAGATTATTTATATATAATTTGAACCGTCTATATTTAAAATTAACAACTTATTTTTAAATAGAAAAATTTATTTTTTGAAAAAATGATAGTTAAAATATTATCTCTATTTTACATTATATATATTAAATAATTATTTTAAATAAATAAAAATAAAAAAGAAATCAAATCTAAACCACTCAGATGAGATATGAATGTTTTGGATTTAATAAGCTTAGAGTGCTTATCAAAACGATGAGCATCAAAACTATTCCTCTTTCATGCTTGAAATTAGGCACAACTAACTATTAGAGCCAATAATATCACGTGAGCATTAATTGGTTTGTCATCAGTTGATAATGGGCAGAATATATAGTTCAGGTAAAATTAATCATGCCGAGTTTTTCAAGTAACTGAATCATCTAAATCTTATATATATATATATATATATATATATATAAACTGATTGACTCAGAGATTTGGCGCGCACACAAAAAAAAAAACGCCGGAATTTCAATTTAAAAAGAAAATTGCTGAAACATATATCGTTTGTGAACTTGAACGTAAAAACCGTCTGCAAGCATAATGCAAGTTAGTGAATGACGGGAAAAAAAAAACACCTATATATATATTTTTTTGAAAGAATTCTTCTCACAGATGTATCTTATACAATAAAAATCATTTGAAATGAGCTCATCCGAACAGGCGCGTAATTACATCTAACAAATTATGATAGAAGTTAAAAAAAAAGAAAGTAATATATTCTAACCACAAAGAAATGAAAAGGTAATCATCTCTAGATGTATATTACACGTCAAAGATAAATTTCGTATATAGACAAATGCATACATAAATGCTTTTTCTCATTTTTAATATAAGAGTTAATTAACTAATTTGAATAGATTAAAAAATTAGTTAAGTTAGTTATTTATAATAAATAGGTATTTTTTTTAAAATACCTTTACTAATCAAGTGTATTAACTAAAATTACTATTATTATAATAACTGCCTTGAAAAAAATATGAGAAACAAAATAAATTGAGATATTATACTTAAAACCAAATTAAAAGTGAAATATAATTCTTATATTAATATTACACCGCCGATCCATCTTTATTTTTTCCACCGCGCTCGCGGTCGCGCACTTAATTTGGTGCCCTAATCACCACCATTTCCGTACTTGACTCCATAATTTACCCGCAACAACCCAGCTTCGTTGCTTATTGCAGTAACAAGGAGCTCCATGGTACTTATCGTTGCCGTGAAATCGACCAAGCACTTCTCGATGTTCTTGGCGATGATATCCGGCACGTCTTTTTGCAAGTGGAAAGTGAGACCCGCCTCTCGTAAGTGTAGTTTCATGGATTTCTCGGAATCTGGCAAGACGGTTTATGCGCTGCGGATACCAATTGGAAAATTGGACGCTCTGCAGCAGAGGCGTCAGGATCAGCTCCGACGATGATATACCGTCACCGAACAAGGCTTGTCGACCCGCGCGGGAGTCGAGGTGGGTTTCAGAGGGTCCGCGGAAAATGATGGCGGTGATCTCAGAGCAAACAACAAGAACACGTGCACCTTTATTGTTCTCAGCCAAGTCCTTGGCGAGACGAAGGACGGTGCCGCCAGCAGTGCAGCCCGGTTCGTATATCACGAGACGCTTGACGGAAGGTTGAAGCCCGAGAAGGTTGGTGAGTTGGTAATCGGCGCCGGGCATATCAACGCCGAACGTAGTATAGAAAACGAGATGGGTGATCCTGGACTTAGGCTGTCTCCATTCTTAGATAGCCTTAACGGCGGCTTCTTTTCCGAGCTTGGGAACCTCCGCCACAAGTGTATCTTGACGGGCATCAAGTGAAGGAGCCATGTAGGCGCACGTGTTAGGATTCTGTTTCAGAGACTCCTCAGTCAGGTGCATGTAACGGTTCTGGGTCGCAGATCTTTCACCTGAGATAACAAAATAACTACATGAATGAAACCAACCGATGAAGAAAGTAAAATTAAATGTAAGAAATGATAAGAGAGACGACGTACAGAGGCGGTTGAATTTTTGTTTGAGGTGGGTCATGTGCTCACAGTTGGTGACGCGGAAGTAGTAGTCGGGATAATGGGCTTGGATGAAGCAGTTTGGAGGAGTGGCGGTGCCGATGGCCAAGATGGTGGCGGAACCATGTAAGCGCGGGGCGTTGCCGATATTGTCGACGGTGGCCATGTTTGATTTAATGACTGTTGCTGCGACGATGATATATGTAGGAGGAGAGGCCAGCGTATACATGTGTTGATATAAGTATATGTGCAATTTTGAGGCAAGACTTGGCTTGAAAGAGCTCGAGATGAGAAATAGTGTAAGAAGGGTCGGATAAACAAACATACATGAAGTGAGGGAGTATATGGAGAATTGGGTTGTTCGAGGAGGAGACGGCCCCTCCACTTGCCTCTCCCTCCATTTTCCTTCCCCTCATTTTAACTATTAAGATTGCAATTTCAACGATATAAATTTCATTCTTTTTTTTTTAAATGATTTCATAGAACATAAAACCTTGTAGTTGAAATGAAAGTGAAGAGAAATGGAGAGATCCCCTCCAAGATCAGGGCACGTTGATTACTTGGTTTAGAAAGATTTTTGTTAGAGGAGTATTTGAATTACTTTTATTAGAATGGATGCATGTGCAAGATAATGAATATACTATTTCCTGTCTTTAATATAATAACTAGTTCACTAACTTGAATATCGTTGATATAATAACTAGTTCACTGACTCGAATAGATTAAAAAAATTAGTTAAGATAGTTATTTGTAATAAATGTGTTTTATATTTTTTAAAATATCATTACTAATTATATGTATTAGCTAGAACTACTATTTGATGAAACCTTTAATATGTACAACTATTATAATGACTACTTTAAAAAAAAGATAAATATTTGAGACAAAATGTATTAGAATTTTATATTTATGATCACATTGAATATCAATTAACTCTTATATTAATGAAGTAGTATTAGAACCAAAAAAATATAACTTAATTAGCTATATTTTTACCAAATAACTTAATTAGATTAGTTATTCTATTTTTTGGGAGCCTACTCAACAGTAGCTAGGGGTGGTAATACGGGTTAACCCGCAAGCTACAGGTTGACCTGTGGCAGGTTAAGGTTAGGTAGGGCGGGTTGAAAAACCCTATGTAGTAGCGGCCCCTCCATGGCGGGTTGATGCGCCAACAACTATTTTCTTTTCTTTTTTTATTTAGAAGATATTTTTCTTTATACAATATAAAAAATGAAATGAAATTTTTATCTTTTCTTTAAATACTTAATTAAAAACACCAAATAAATGATATATGTATTTTTTTAAATAATAAACATATAATAAAAATTTAAAAATACAAAAAAAAAAATGCGGGATAACCTGTGGTGGGTTGCGGGTTAAACGATACGGGTTGAAAAGTATTGTTTACAAGCGGTTTAACTTTTGGCCAAACCTAAACCACTATATTTTTATGGGTTGGCGGCTACCAACTCTACTCAGTAGCTTCCTCCCTAAATCTCTAACCCTATACACTGTATATAGCTCCACGTTAACTGGCACTTAAGTCATTTGTGGGGAGTTTTTTTTTAAATTTTTAAGATATTTAATAATCATTTTTTAATGTTTTATTTATTATTATGATTTGAAAAAAGAGAGAGGAAAGAGGTGAAAATGATCTGTCAACAAGGGGAGAGAGAAAACTTTAACAGGGGGTAATTTGAATAATTTAACCAGTTAATGTGTTCCTTAAGATGAGAGAGTGATAAATTATACAATAAGGACCATAGCAGCCAATGAGATTCTTGATGAAAGAGATGGATAATAAATTTGATGATATTAAAGAAATTAGTTAAGTTGATTCATTGTAATAAATGTGTTGACTTATTTAGACTACTTTATTTAATTATATGCTTAAACTATACTTCTTGGTGAGAACCTTTTACAGTCAATAAAAACATTTTAGAGAAAAAATTTATCAATTTGCAAGATAAAACTGTGATTGATGTTATATTTAGAAATAAATTCAACCTTTCTAGTTTTTCTATTAAGAATAGAGGTAGTATAATATAATTGATGCAAGCATAAACGATGGTAATTCTTGCCACACATATATACTTTTTCGGTTCTTAATATGGGATATAATTAATCAGCTTGAGTAAATTAATGATGCTAGCTAAATTATGCACATGACATATTATTTCTAAAATACTCTAAGTATATTTCTTAATTCTCTTTCTCCCTCTTTTATTTGATTATTGTTGGGAGAATGTCAATATGATTAATTTGAAAAAGAAATTAACAAACATGTATAAAATAGGTCTTAAATATAAAACAAATACTCCTCCGGTCCTTAATAAAGACCCATTTAACTAATTAATTA